>NC_133517.1:60912096-61216129 GCF_049354715.1 Callithrix jacchus | reverse complement strand
CTATGTTTGATTCTGCTGCAACAGAGCTCATTAAAAAAACCCTTTTTTTCTCAAATGCTCTGTGTTGGGGGGTTCGGGCTTTATTTTTTGATGTTCGTTGAGGTGTCCTGCCCAGCTAGAAGGCAGACTAGCCACTGTTTGGCTGCCAAGGCTCCGCCCTCCTGTTGTGTGATTCGCCCTGTTCCTGCAGGCTCTGCTGTGGTCTCCGCCACGCCCTGCGGCGGAGTCTCTTCGTTGTAGCGTGTTGCCTTGGCAACGGCAGGCTGCGTCAGCAGTGGGCGTGTGTCTCAGTAGGGACGGGTTGCCTCGGCAACGGCTGGCTGTCAGCAGTGGGCATGTATCTCAGTTTGGGTGGGTTGCCTCAGTAGTGGTGGACGCCCCTCCCCCACAGAGCGTCTCGTACCGTCTGCTCGGGATAGTTTGAAATCGCTGTTTTGTTCGTCCCACTGGGTCCCCCAAACGCTCTGTCCCTGCAATCCCCTGGGCTGGCCTACTGTCCAAGTCTCGTTCAGTCTCAAGTCCAGCCCTCTCAAGTCTCAGGTTGCCGGTTCAACAGGGCACCTGCACAAGTGCGACCTGTGGGGATTGCTGGGTAGGGCCGGCCGCCGCCGCCCCGGCTGCCGGCTTCGCCAGGCAGACATACTGCCTGGCGTCCCGTGTCTTTTTTATGCTTGGGGGTTTCCCCGTTCTGTGGGCAACAAAGATCAGTCTGGAAATGCAGCTCAGACTCACCTCTTTGCGGATTCAACGAGAGCTCCAATCCTGGGTTGTTCTCACAGCGCCATCTTGAGTCCTACCCTCCAATAATGACATTTTTGAGTCATGCAATTGAATCTTGCTGGGATCTTAAGTATTATCTATTTCAACATCTACACAATACAAAGATCCCACTATAAAAGTGTTATCAAGGCCGGGCACGGTGGCTTACACCTGTAATCCCAGCACTTTGGGAGGCCGAGGCGGGTGGATCATGAGGTCAAGAGATCGAGACCATCCTGGTCAAAATGGTGAAACCCCGTCTCTACTAAAAATACAAAAAATTAGCTGGGCACAGTGGCGTGTGCCTGTAATCCCAGCTACTCAGGAGGCTGAGGCAGGAAAATTGCCTGAACCCAGGAGGCAGCGGTTGCAGTGAGCCAAGATTGCGCCAATGCACTCCAGCCTGGGTAACAAGAGCAAAAAACTCCGCCTCAAACTAAATAAATAAATCAAAGTGTTATCAACAGCAGCAATACTGAAATTGTACACTAGATAATTCTTTGCTAGTGGGGAGCAGAAAGAGGCATGAGCCTGTGCACTGCTAGATGTTTATCACAATTCCCCGCCTCTGCTGAGTGGTTTCCACTAGCACCTCTTCAGCGATCAGCCATTGACAAATGTTCCCACTACTTTTTTATATATTCTTGGTGTGTGGATTTCCCCAGGGGTGGAAATTATCTTCTAATAATTTTTCAGCATTTAAAATTGAATATATACTATGTGCTAGATGTGATCTCATTTGAATCTCTCAGCTATTATCTTTACATTTTACAAAAGAGAAAGCGGAGGTTTAGAAAAGTTGACCTACTGGGTCAGGGTACACAATTGATAGGGGGTTGGGGAGGAATTTATTTTGACTACCCCACATCTTTCCACACTGAAACTGTCCTGACTTTACTATTTGGGTGGCATTCACTGTAAGAAATCACTTCTTTTGTTGAGCCAGATCCTATTTCTTTCTTCAGTCTGTATTCATAATATCATTATCATATAGTTATGAGTTTACTACTAAAAGGCTGTACGTTTAAGTTAGTTTCTAGAATCAGACCTTCTGGAGTTCAATTCCAATTCATGACATATCATTGTGACCTTGGATAAGTTCTTCACCACTTTTTGCCTCACTTTCTTCAACTGTTATCTGAGTAGGTGACTGATGAGTGTCTACAGACTCCCCGAAAACTTAATGTCTTAAATCAGCATCTATTTTGGCATATGTTCTAGTTTTCCAGGTGAGAAATCTGGGCAGATGTTGGCTGAGTTGCTGTTTCCTCCATCGTGTTGATAGAGGTCAGTTGATGGTATTCAGTTGGTAGGTGGCTGGTCTGGGGTATCCAGGAAGCATTTCTCACATGCCTGGTACATATGCAGTGATGATGGGAGACAGGCTTCATGTGCAACTATTAACCAAATAGCAGGCAAGGCCTCTCCAGGCTCACCCTGAGTGGTCTGAGAGTGGGAGACATTCTTACATGATGATTCTAGGATCCCAAAGTGAGATTTTCAGTAACGAAGGTGAATGCTGCGTGGCCTTTGATGACCAAGCTTCTGGAGTCACTGAGTGTCTTTTCTATTACTCTCTATTGGACAGCGGTCATAGCCTTCCCAGATAAAAAGGAAGAGGACATAGACCTCACCTTATCATGGAAGAAATATCTAAGAATTCACAGTCATATTCTGAAACCATTACACCTATAAAATGAGACAATAAGAATTTTTACCTTACTGAGTTTTGAGTCTTAAAAAAAGCTACACTGTTAAAAGCTTACGAAGGAGCCTGGCATGTAATGACTGATCTGTAGTAAGAGCTGTTTTTATTTACAGGTGGGGTCAAATTCATAGGAATATCTCTGCAATTGCAAATTTCCAGAGCCCTTCTTGCCTTCTCAGAGCAGTGGAAACATTAAGGGTTGGGTGGAAGCCAGGGTGCTTGAGGACACTGAGTTAATTTAGACACGAGAGGGACTGTGAGATTAAAAAAAAAAAATCTGTTTTAGAGTATGAAAGAGCTGCTTCTATAAGTGATCAGGGCAGAAGGGCTGCCCTGGATTTATTCACGTCTGTATTGGAAGTGACAGCACATGTGTGCTACCCTTATGTAGCTACTGTGCTGGGCACACGTACCAAATATACTTAGAAGGGGAAATAATAAATCATTAACAACTATGAGCCTCTCCTTGAATGGAACCATGAAGGGGGAGGATCCCCCAAGCAATTCAAACTCAATTACTCTGTTCACAGAGTGTTTGAAATGGAAACAAATGAAGAAGGCAATTGCAGAGGCAGGCAGCATCCATCAGTGCAGCTGGATGCTTTTTGTCCTGGGCCACTGGTTAGATTTTTTAAAATAAAAACAGGAGTAAAAATAATAAGAGTGACCCCTCACATTTGCAAAGCATGTGAGAATTAGAAAAGTCACCTGCTAATTGTCATTCCCCTGAGTTGTCCTGAAGGGCCCCAATGGTTAAACACAATTGGCCAATGGAGTGACTGAATTTTAGACTCACTGGTGGTCTTCCCCATTGCTGCAGACTATAAGCTGCCATGCATACAGCCCAGTCTTTTGGGTCCTTGCTTAGGCTTATTCCAGTTTATCACCAGTGCTCCTGTTTAGTAAAGGTCTATTTACTAGAGGAAATGGCTCAGCCTTTGTTCTTTCTTTTACAGAGGAGAACAATCCAATAGTAAGAACATCCTTGAAGATCACAGAGTCCAGAGTCCCCAGAGAGAGAAAGAGAACAATCATGTCTTCTGGCTGGCGAGTTACCTACCCATTTGTCTAGCTAATGCCATATGTGTCGATTGGGTGAGATGTTTCTTCTGCCACAGACTCTGTCTTGTCTTCCACCTAAGTGTCCTCTCTTCTGCTGGCTTTTTCAATGTCTGGCTCTGGATGAGGGTGATTCTCCTGTGTGACAGTGGCTTATGAATTTCTGGAGCTCATGGCATGCACCACAGTGACTGTGGTAGTTTGTGTGGGCTTTCATGACAAGCGCAGACTGGGTGTCTTAAACAACAGAACCTCATTTCTCACATTTCTGGAGGATGGAAATCTGAAATTAACGTGTAAGAAGGGTTGATTTCTTCTGGGGACTCTGTCTTTGGTTTGCAGATGGCTATGAAATCCCACTGTGTCTTCATGTGGTCTTCTCTCCCTTCATATCTGTGTCCTCATCTTCTCTTCATATTTGGATACTAGTCATATTAGATCAGTGCTCACCCTATGACCTCATTTTAACTTACTTACCTATCTAAAAACACTGTCTCCAAATTCAGTCACATTCTCAGGTACTAGGAGTTAGACTTCAACATATAAATCTTGAGAACGACTCAATTTAACCTGCAATGGTGATATTCAGGGTAGATTCACCTGCCTATCGCTATCACTCTGAGCATGTTAATTTACATGTTAGGCATTAGCACTAAAGTGTGCCAGGCTCTGTGTCAATTAGGCCCTTAGTGTACAATAGAATGCAATGCAACACAAGCCCAAACTCACAGAGTGAAAGATGAGCACCTGTCTCATAGTTTGCAATGCAGCTCTTAGCTGCATTACAAATTCCCACCTAAAGGTTTGTTGTAAATATTAAAAAGTTTATGCACATAGAATGCTTAGAATAAGAGTGGGCAAGCAGTAAAGGCTTATTCAGTATAAAATTGAGGCAATGGCTCAGGTTTTGTTCTTTCTTTTACAGAGGAGAACAATCCAATAATGAGAACATCCTTGAGGATTAGAGTCCAGAGACCCCAGAGAGAGAGAGAGCAATTGTGTCTTCTAGATTGTGGGTTCAGAGACATTAGTCACAACTTCTTCAGACTGACTTGTGCTCAGATACCATCCCAAAAGACAGCACATAACAATTCCTGTGTGGTCCTGATCGCAGCTGTAGGACCAGGTATTAGAGAAATAGTTGGTCTCTATTCAAGTTAAATTCAAGTGTGTAGGTCAAGGTGTTAGGAAAATTATTGGTCTGTATTTGAGTTAAACTCAAGTCTGCAGGAGGACTTCCTTTTGATGAGCTTTGCCCTCAAGAATAAGAATTGGAAGGTGTGAACTGTGGGCCTTACATGGGACTAAATCAAAAATAATTTCTCCATGTTTTAGCTTGGGCAATTTGGTATTACTGAGATGACAAGAGTAGAGAAGGGGTAGTTTTAGGAAGAGGGGAATTAAAAGTGATATTGAGATCCTTGAGATGCCTATTAGACATCCATATAGAGATGACCTGTGGGCAGTTGTGCACATAAATCTGGACTTCTAGAGAGAGGTCAGAGCTGGAAGCTCTGGGTTAGGAAACCATAAGCATGCCAATGACATTGGAAGCCCAGGGGCTGGTAAGGATAGCTGAGGAGAGTATTGTAAGAGAAAGGAAAGGGGGCTAGATTAATCTTGATCCTATGCTGGCATTCTTACAGTTAGAGCTTTAATGGAGAAAGAACCAGAGGAGATGCTAAGAAAAGGTCTCCAAGAACCTGGTATGTAAAAAGGATAGGGTGGTGCCATGGAAGTCCACAACAACAAAATATTTTGAGGCAGAGGGAGCATTTATTATATTTAATATGGCTGTAATGCCATTAAATAAAAGAACAGAAAAGCAACCACTGACTTTGGCAAAATGGAGAACATTACATCCTTGGTAAGAACATGTTTAGTAGAGAGGAAGAGGAAAAATCCTAGTGGAAGTTAGTTGAAAGAAGAATGTGAGGTGAGTACATGGAAAAAGGGACAGTGGTCAACTCTTTTAACAATGTTTTTAAGTGAATGGGACTCAAATTCTGAATGACCACGAACCTCGCTGTCAGTAGCATCTTACTGCCATCTTACGGATTTGCTGCCAGGGAGGAACAGAATCAAAACTTAGTTAATTTACTCAGTTACAGTTAAAAAAAAAGTTGGGACCCCATCTTAGGTCAATTAATCATAATTTAGGACTCTAAAAGCATGTGGAAGCTGCCAGATCAGTCTAAGGCTGGGATGGAAGAAAGAGCATTTTTCAGAACATTTTCCAAATGCAGATTGACAGGAGGGAGAGGGATGTTTTTTAACAGAGGAGGTGTGGCACTGGATAAATAAAGCAGAATATAAGGACCAGATAATTGGTTCACTAACAGACAGAGGAGTATTTCACAGTTCATACAGGAGCAAACAGGCTCCTATAGCTCCCCAGTGCAGAGTATAAATTCATGTCCAGAAGCAAAGGGCTTCCAATCCAACAGCTTATACTCATTTCAAATCGTTGTATGATGTCATGCACTGAAAATCAATGCTATATTTAGACAGTAGTAGAAAGAGAAGTGAATCTTTGGGTGTTATGTAGTTGTCTTCTGGAAACTCTCCTGTGCACTTTCAGTGATGCCACAGAGGTGGTATTTACTGTGTCCACCCATGCAGACCATCTGAGGGTCAGGAATGGGTGACATTCTTTTCCAGGAATCTCAGCAGAGTTCTCTTAATGTATGTATAGCTCTAATAAAATTGCTAAACCCTGAGAAGTACTTTCTTGTGTAAGTAAGCTTTTACAATTCTATTTGGCTGTGTTTCTCTTCTGTTAATTTAGCAAGCACCTTAAGATTTCAGGATAGATCTTCTTGACTTGGGCAGCTCTAGGCTTTTCTATATGCTTTGAGAGGAAAAAGTGAAAAGAGAATAATCACTGTTAATTCTGATTCATTATTAAGTGTCTGTGATTGAGTGAGTGTGTGTGTGTGTGTGTGTGTCTGTGTGTGTGTGTGTGTGTGTATGAATCTGTTTTTTTAGGCAGCCATATGATAATACCATATTTTATATAAGAGCATAAGCCTGTGGCAGCAGCAGTATTATTTAAAGAAAAACGCACAGTAACAAAAATGATTTGGGATTATCTGGAGCTACATTTTATTTTGTATGTGAAATAATTTTTTTAAATTGTACTTTAGGTCCTGGGGTACATGTGCAGATCATGCAGTATTGTTGCATAGGTACATACATGGCAATGTGATTTGCTGCCTCTATTCCCCTGTCACCTATATCTGGTGTTTCTCCCCATGTTATCCCTCCCCAAACTCCCTACCTGCTGCTGCCCCTCCCCTAGTCCCCCTCAACAGACCCCAGTGTGTGACGCTCCCCTCCCTGTGTCCATGTGTTCTCATTGTTTAACACCCACCTATGAGTGAGAACATGCAGTGTTTGATTTTCTACTCTTGTGTCAGTTTGCTGAGAATAATGCTTTCCAGATTCATCCATGTCTCTACAAAGGATACTAACTCATTGTTTTTTATGGCTGTATAGTATTCCATGGCATATACATGCCACATTTTCCTTGTCTAGTCTATCATCGATGGGCATTTAGGTTGGTTCCAGGTCTTTGCTATTGTAAACAGGGCAGCAATGAACATGCATGGGCAAGTGTCTTGATGATAGAATAATTTATAATCATTTGGATATATACCTCATAACGGGATTGCTGGGTCAAATGGAATTTCTATTTCTAGGTCCTTGAAGAATCACCACACTGTCTTCCACAATGGCTAAACTAATTTACACTCCCACCAACAGTGTAAAAGTGTTTCTTTTTCTCCACATCCTCTCCAGCATCAGTTGTCTCCAGATTTTTTAATGATTGCCATTTTAACTGGCATGAGATGGTTTCTCAATGTGGTTTTGATTTGCATTTCTCTAATGACCAGTGATGATGAACATTTTTTCATATGTTTGTTGGCTCGTAAATGTCCTCTTTTGAAAAGTGTTTGTTCATGTCCTTCACCCACTTTTGAATGGTTTGTTTTTCTTGTAAATCTGTTTTAGTTCTTTGTAGATTCTGGACAGTAGCCCTTTATCTGATGGGTAGATTGCAAAATTTTTTTTCACATTCTGTTGGTTGCCAGTTCACTCTAATAATTGTTTCTTTTGCTGTACAGAAACTCTGGAGTTTAATTAGATCCCAATAGTCTATTTTGGCTTTTGTTGCCAATGCTTTTGGTATTTTAGTCATGAAGTTCATGCCTATGCTTATGTCCTGAATGGTTTTGCCTAGGTTTTCTTCTAGGGTTTTTATGGTGTTAGGTCTTATATTTAAGTCTTTAATCCATCTGGAGTTAATTTTAGTGTAAGGTGTCAGGAAGGGGTCCAATTTCTGTTTTCTGCACATGGCTAGCCAGTTATCCCAACATCATTTATTAAACAGGGAATCCTTTTTCCATTGCTCCTTTTTGTGAGGTTTGTCAAAGATCAGATGGTTGTAGGGATGTGGCTTTGCCTCTGAGGCCTCTGTTCTGTTCCATTGGTCTATATCTCTGTTTTAATACCAGTACCATGCTGTTTTGATTACTGTAGCCTTGTAGATTAGTTTGAAGTCAGGTAGCATGATGCCTCCAGCTTCGTTCTTTTTGCTTAGGATTGTCTTGGGTATGTGGGCTCTCTTTTTATTCCATATGAAGTTTAAGGTGATTTTTCCAGTTCTGTGAAGAGGGTCATAGGTAGCTTGATGGGGATAGCATTGAATCTCTAAATTACTCTGGGGAGTATGGCCATTTTCATAAAATTGATCCTTCGTAACCACGAGCATGGAATTTTTTTCCCATCTGTTTATGTCCTCTCTATTTCCTTAAGCAGTGGTTCATAGTTCTATGTGGACTTAATTTTGATTATCTATTTTCTCCTGTCTCTAACACTGCTAAAATGTCAGGCCCTATTTTGTATTTACCCTGTCCTGGTAGTTTAAGATAATGCTGATTTCTAAGGGTAGCTGGTAGAGGTGAAACAATGATAAGAGTATTAGATTTGTTGCTTAGTTAGTATGTGCTAAGCCTCTTAGATTACACAGTTGGGATAGTCATTATAATTTGTTGTGAGAAAATAAATATTTTTCAACACCAGTCTGATTCTTAAATAATAGGATTGGGCAGACCAAGTTTTGGGCTTTTACAGTGATCTGCTTTGCAGGTGCGTGGTTACTCTGTAGTCAGCCAGCCTAGTGTAGCTTCATTGCATGAAGCCAGCCTAGTGTAGCAAAAGGAAATGGAGTTTGGATACGTAGAGTTTGGAGCCAATTGACTTACTTCTGTGTCTTACTAACTCTTTGATTTGAGGTATATTATGGCCTCTTTGGGTCAAGTTTCCTTATTCTTAAAGCTGAAATGATAATATGTAGGTTTAAGAATTTTCATGAACTTTAAGAAAACTCTGTTAAATAGCAGTGCCAAGTCAGCACATGGGAGAACCCTGGAAGAATGTTTCTTTCTTAATATGCTGGCCTCTTTACTTTCTGTCTGCTTATGTCAAATGGTGATCACAGAAGCATGAACTCCAATAGAATTATGGTCATTATTATAAGCAGAGCTTTAAGAAATGAGTAAGGATTGACACTCTGAGAACACAGCTTTCCTTGTTCAACTTTCCAAAGGATAAACAATTGTCAGCCAGCTACGGTGGCTCATGCCTATAATCCAGGTGCTTTAGGAGGCCAAGGTGGATGCATCACGACGTCAAGAGATTGAGACCATACTGGCTAATATGGCAAAACCCTGTCTCTACTAACAATACAAATATTAGCTGGCTGTGGTGGCACACGCCTGTAGTCCCAGCTAATTGGGAGGCTGAGGCAGGAGGATTGCTTGAGCTTGAAACACAGAGACTGCAGTGAGCCATTGAACTTCAGCCTGGTGACAGAGCACGACTCTGTTTCAAGAAAAAAAAATTGTCAAAATTGTACTAAAACAAACAAAAACATATGATCAATATTTTACTGTGTAGCATGTCACAATACCAGAACAATATAAACACTAGTATTTTTTTTAATCTAAATAATTAATTGCTGCCCTGACCAAGAAAACTATGATCTCTTCATACATTGTCCTCATGCTATATCTAAGGGATAGGGACTACTCCCTGTTATGCTCCACATTTGACTGTACTGATATGAGATTTCACAATTTCTGCCTTGAATATGCATGGCTTATAAAATTAGTAAAAACAGACTGAAAATAGCATTATTTGTAAAATGTCTATGGATTTTCCAAGAACTGGCTCACATTTTATTACAGTCAGTCCTCCTGGTAATTTTGTAGAAGGGCATTAATATACCCATGTTATTTTAATAGATGAGAAAACTGAGTCCTGAGAAGTTTAACCAAGGCAGGGAGCACCAATGATATTTGCACAAGGACATTTGTCCTTCAGCCAAGTCCAGAGCTTATATTTAAAATAGCTGATTATTTTTTCAAGTCAGTTATTCTGGGTTGATATTTTGTTTGACACGTAGGATATATTCAGCAAAAAGATGTGGAGTATTACCTTAAAAATGAATCAATATGTAAATGGAAATGGGGTGTGGAAAGATAAACCTGAGATTCAAGTTCAACTTGTATTTATTAATAGATACTTTATACTAGCCATTCTTAGGTACCTTCTTATCAAATATGTGATTGAATTCTCTCAATATATTCATTTTCAGTTAAGGAAACACAATTTTAGAGATATAAAATGACCTGATTAAGGACACGCATCCAGCAGATATGGGAGCTAGAATTTGAACGCAGCTTTCCTTAATAAAAGCCCTATTTGTATTGAGTGCTATTTGTATTGTTTTCAATATGTAGTTTATGAATACAAAGGCATTTCATCAGGCCCATAGATATTCACACAAGAAAAACTAATTTCAGAATTTTCTAAGTGTAAAGTATCCAGTGTCTGTGAAATAGAATTCTCTCGCTTATTTGTAATTGTGCTTCTATACATATCCTTGTAATCATAACGTATGTAAAAATCAGATGGTAATTTAAGGATAAGCAGCCAGAAACTATGAGTCTTCGTGTTAACACAGAACAGAGATCTAAACTGACAGTTTTCAAGGCCAGTTTAAAAGTCAGACACACGCGTAAATGAAAGGTCTTTTTGTGTCTCCTTGTTGGTGCTAATGAGGACACAGCAGTCCACGTCACCACAGTGCTGTTTGTCCTGCACCTGGCAAGTGAAGCAATGAGCAGAAGCTGATCAGAAAAGTTTTTATGAGAAAACATATTCTGAGAATGAGCTAAGTTATGGGGATTTATTTTTAAAGTGTGAGTCAGTGTTTTGAGAGCCAGTATGAAATGCCTAATGCATGGAATAGATCCATAATACTGAAAATTCATTAAATGTGATGAATTGAATGAAATGGAAATTTCCCTGAATTGCTTCATTGTATACATGTTTTTGGTAATCCTAGAATTACATGAACTATGTTTTCCATATTTTGGACCCCTTTGGAAGTCACCCAGAAAGGCTTCCTGGATTTTTTTTTTTTGGAAGACAGAATCTTGCTCTGTTGCCCAGGCTGGGGTGCAATGGTGTGATCTTGGCTCACTGAAACCTCTCCCTCTTGGGTTCAAGCAATTCTTCTGCCTTAGCCTCCAGAGTAGTTGGGACTACAGGCATGCACCACCATGCCCAGTTAATTTTTATATTTTTAGTAGAGATGGGGTCTCGCCATGTTGCCCAGGCTAGTCTTGAACCCCTGAACTTAGGTGATCCACCTGCCTTGGCCTTCCAAAGTTCTGGGATTATAGGAGTGAGCCTCCATGCCTGGCCCTGAAACGTGTTTTATGAGGATCAGGGGTTTTGGATTCCTGTTGTTGTTCTATACCAGCTCAATAACATTGGGGAAAACATCGAACTCTTTTGAGCCCACCTGCTCCTGTGTCCTCAAACATAAACCTATTTTCAAATGGAGGTTATAGAAATCAACCCTTCATTTTATGAAACACACGAAGCCCAAAGAGCTTGCTTAATGTCACGATAGTCTTTAAACTCCTCGGCTCTACAGTAATTACCATAATAGAATTTAAAAATAACAATGAAAATGAAAACGAGTGTTACCATATATGGCCTTGAGAAATTTATTTAACTTTTTTGGCCTCAGTTTTTTCATCTGTATAATTGAGGGTATTAATAGTATCAACCACAGAAGTTAGGTCGAAATAAAATAACCCTAAAATATTTAGTACCGTGTCTGGTATGTGAACACCCAACAGCCCCCTCTCATTCACTGTTGCTAATTTATGTGACCTCCTGTCTGCTAGGATCTGTGTTGGGTGAGACGTATATGATTGTGAAAACTACAGATAATCTCTCAGTCTTATAAATAATGCAACCCAGCAAGGAACACATGATAACAACATATGTTGTTTTAAAAAACTGTCCTTGTGATAATTGCTATTAAAAAACAACAACAGGAAAATAGAATATCAATTGAGAGAAGAATAGGATCTAGAAAACCCTCATAAGGAAAAGTCATCTTTAGCAGAAGGCTGGAAAACACCTACATCAGGAAGATGTCATAAGAAATCTAAATGTCAAAAGAAACTTAAATCCAGATAAAGTGTGGACAATGAGTCTTAAGTAGAAGAAACAGAAGCCATCTTTCTCAGCAAATTAACAAGGAACAAAAATCCAGATACCACATGTTCTCCTTCATAAGTAAGAGTTGAAAAATGAGAACACATGGACACAGGAAGGAGAACATCACACACCCGGCCTGTTGGGGGCTGGGGGACAAGGGGAGGGAGAGCACTAGGACACATACCTAACGCATGTGGGACTTAAAACCTAAATGACGGGTTGATGGGTGCAGGAAACCACCATGGCACATGTGTACCTGTGTAACAAACCTGCACATTCTGCACATGTATCCCAGAACTTAAAGTAAAATAAAAAAAAAACAAAAACAGTGTGTGCTAAAATATGCAAGCATAAGGACCCAAGAGTCACAAGTCCCTCTGTGATGGTCTCCACACCTGTGTCCTGAACGTATCTACCATTGTTTCCCCATGAGTTCTTCAATTCCAGCTGTACAAAACCACCATAGTTCCCCTGCCAGAGTATATGCTGTTATGGCCTGGAGCACTTTCCCTCTCTTCTCCAGCATCGGAGTCCCAGTTTCCTTTCAAGCGCAGCTGAAACACCTCTCCTGGAAAGCTTTTCTTAATGCTGCCAACTTGAAGATGCAGTTTCTCTGACTGCGCACACAATCAGCGTCACAGAACATAGCAGGCTTTATCATAATGGTTTATCTCTATGGTCCCTTGCTCTATGTATTATGAGCTTCTTAAAATTAGCGTTCATATTGCAATCACCATATGACTCTACAAGGGCATATGTATGTGTATCTGTGTGCAGAGTACATATTGAATAATGCATGAATACTATAAACATGTAAGATTGTTATGCCTATGAAAATTATTAAGAATTAGTAGGGCTGGGCGCGGTGGCTCACTCCTGTAATCCCAGCACTTTGGGTGGCTGAGGTGGGTGGATCACGAGGTCAAGAGATCAAGACCATCCTGGTCAACATGGTGAAACCCCGTCTCTACTAAAAATACAAAAAATTAGCTGGACATGGTGGTGTGTGCCTGTACTCCCAGCTACTTAGGAGGCTGAGGCAGGAGAATTGCCTGGACCCAGGAGGCGGAGGTTGCAGTGAGCCGAGATCATGCCATTGCACTCCAGCCTGGGTAACGAGAGCGAAAGTCCGTCTCAAAAAAAGAATTAGTAGTAGTAGCCAAAGGACTCTGAGAAAGGTTCCAAAATATCTTCTTTACAATATTTTTTTGGCAGAAGTGGTCAAAAATGTCATCAGTGGTTTATGTTCCATGTCCATAGTCTTATAATTTTTGTTGGAAGCAGATACCAGCCAGGATAAATAAGTCCCGCACCAGTTTATATCTAGGTGGAGTCATATGGCTGAGTCCTGCGGAAGAGAAGAAAGGAAAAAGTCATATGAGCCACTTTCAGCTTAAACCACTTTCTATAGCATTCTTCACATACTGTTTATCCCAAACCGATTACTAGGTTTCCAGAGTGTCTGTGGAAGCCATGTAGTAAGTAAAGATGGGAAAGCCTTTGTTATTCCACTTTCCTAATATTGGATTGGAAGAAATTCCTTCATCTACTAGTCCAATGGTGACATTATTTGCGCAAGAAATGCACTTGTGCTTGTAGCAAATTACTGCAAATTTGAGGTTTTCTGTTTTAGCAGTAGAGGTTCCCTAATGAATACACCTTGTATCAAGTGTTTTCTATGTGCCAATCTCTGTGCTAACATTAAAGATATTCAAATAAAACAGCCTGTAAGTTTTGAAAAAGTAGACCTGTAACTGACAACATTGTGAAGTGGAGGTGAGTGCTGTGATGATCTACAAACATGAGCCTTTCAGAGCTGAGAATATGGGCTGTCGTTTTCTGTATGTTGCAAATGATGAACTTGTTTCTTTTCATTGTAAGGGTGCTTCTCTAGATGTTCCGTAGGTGTGGCTACAACATAACAATAATGGCTGTCTCCTAATCTGGCAGGTCATCGAAATCTCTTGAAAAGATCTTTCCTTTATTTGTTTAAGTGAATAATTTTTTAAATCTATTTTGTATAAGTATTATTCTCTAAGTATGAGTTGGGACCACATATGTTTATGGACCCCATCCAGGTGACATGGATGATTGGCTAAGTTTGGGAACGACTTATTCAGGTGACCTTTAAAATGTATACTAAATATGCAACCCCAAATGGCTATTCGTCAGCTTCCTCCATCTTCAAGCTGCCACTAAGCCCATCCCCCTCTCACTTTTAAGAGATAACCTTGCCTTTTACTTCATGGAGAAAATTGGATTCATTTAAAAAAATAATGATTCCATCTTTTCCCTGACAAGCCATCAGCTTGTACCTGTATACTCTGCTTTCATTCCTTTTACAAGGTTGAACTGTTCCTACATTGTTGACTCTTCCCACTCAAATAAGTACTGTGTGTGTATATACACACATATATAGACACTATATATATGTGTGTGTGTGTGTGTGTATATATATGTATATATACACACACACACCTCTTCTAAAATAATAACTTTTTTGTTCTGGATCAATTCTGCTTGCATACAAATATCTGTCATAGCTTTTGTCTTTTAAAAAAATAAACCTAGCTAATTCCCTTCTTTACTAATTTTAAGTTTTCCTTTATAACAACGCTACTAAAAATGTTCTAAATATTTGATTACTCTATAACTTCTGTCATTTTTTTAACTCTTCCCATTCAGGCTTTTATATCATAGTTTCTTTGATTCTGCTCTTGGCATTATCACCAAAGACCATAATCCTACCAGTCCCTGCTTCTCAGTCATCTGATAGTCAGGTGTCTCAGCAGCATTTGACATTGCAGATATCTTCTGTTTGAAATATCTTTCTACTTGGGTGCTAGGATGCTACACCTTCTGGATCTCCTCCCACTTTGTTTCCCGGTTCTGCTTACCCCTGATCAGCTTGCTTGCCTTGTCTCTCATTACATGATTCCACATACACCACACAGCAGTTCCAACAGATGATGTAACCATTCTCTAACACTCTTTGTTCTGTAGTCAGCCCAAATGCTCATCTGTTCTTCTTAAGCTCAAAAGGGCCTTCCCTATGAGACAGACATTCACATTGTTTGCAATAGGTCTGTAAGGGTGGAAATTGCTTGGAAATGGATGGGCCAAGGTGGGAAGTTGGGGAAGAGATAATAATTCTTTCTCAAACATTGATGCATTGGCTCTCTGAAACAATGTTCTCATTATTATCATTTTTCTCTATAAAAGGAAATACTTATAGCCAAGGTTTCTATGTATTTGGCGTGTGTAGTGCAGGTAGACTATTTTTCTCCTTTCCACATGTCTATTTTTGTATTTTATTTTATGTAGGAGTGATGGAACTTTCTTTTGGGAATGGGCAGAAAGTTACAGAAAACTCAAACTCATTTCCACAATTGGGATTAAGACATACTGAGTCTATCTGGCAGACTTCAAGTTAATGGAAAACCCTGAAAAAGAATTTAGTCTAAGGAGCATTAAATTGTTCAGATTTCTGAGTGACACCAGAGATTTGGAGGGGAAAACTGGTGCCAGGGAGAGAGTGGGGCTGATGCCTGGAAACTAAAGAAGCTGATGATTATCTCTGAGGATAAATAAAGAGTAATGTGTAACTTAAACAAATTCACTTTTTTCTACTTTCAGCAAATGTACATTAAGAACTTAGTATTGGAAGTTACAATTCTGGAACTTGAAGTATGTCAAGAAATAAAACAAATTCTTGGTCACATGCAGCTTATGTTCTAGCAAAGGAAGACAAAAAACTAAATAATATATTTAAAATTAGGTATATTATTTACCAGATAGTGAAAAATGATGTGAAGAAGAAAAATTAGAAGGAGGCAGGCTGCAATTTCAAAAAGGACAATCAGAGTAGACCCTATGAAATAATAATCTTTGAACCATAATCCTCATTTAGGATTATGGAATACCAGCAAACATTTTTGCACAAGTATGCACTTCTCCATATAGGAACTAAAATATAATCAAATAGCTCTTCGCAATATTCCAAGTTGAAGATGATTTACTGAAGATAGGTACCTAAAATTAGTGATATCTTGGAAAGCAAGCAAGCATACTATGGAACCAGTTGAAAAGAATTTGGCTCAGAAGAAAGGAAGCTTTCCTTTTCCTTGCAGTGTTTTATTTATTTGTTATGACACTTGAGGTGTGAACACATCTGTGGTCTAAACTATAAGCTGTGAAGTAATGGGAGGTCTTAGATTGATATGGGTAGTTGATTAGGCACAATTCCACCTTTGAGTTCAGCAATTTCAACCCTGGCTTAGATGAGAATTTATTCAGCAAAACAATTGGGGTAGCATCAGCAAACCCTAGAGTTGACAGATCCCCAGAAAATGACAATACCAATGTTATTGTGAATTGGTAGGGAATGGGGCATAGACGCTTTTGATTCACTAAAGAATATAAAGCATAGGAAAGAAAAGATTCATGAGAACTTTGTGAAACTCTCAGAAATACTTTCAGAGTTATGGTGTTTGACTATGAATAGTGTGAACTTGACCTGGCTATAATTGAGTTTAATTAGAATGTAACATAATTTGTTCTCAGCATCTAGTATGATTTAGTGATACCTCATTTATAGATACACTCATAAATCTGGAAGTGACATGCTTCAAGTTCTGGGTTTAAGCACCTGCAAAGAATTCTTAGTGATGTATTTATATGAAGGAAACATATGTTAAGTATCATCTACGTTGTATTTATTAAGCAAACAGAGGTTTAATAAACATGTATCATCTTTGATTTCCTGGTAACCAATATTCTTCTAGTATCAACTCACTTTGCTTTTTTTTCTTCAGTATTTTATTTTTTATTAACAAATTATTTTACACATTCATTTGAAAAATAGCATTTCTCCCATTCTGTGTAACCTTTCTGGGAGAAAATGCCTACTTCCTACTGCCAGTTTATGAAGGCCAACCCTCTTCTCCTTGCACCAGGTGAAACCTAGATCATATTGTAATGACGACCCTCTCCAGAGTGGTAGAAATTTAAGCCACTGATGGAAGGACATGAAAAACAAATGTAGTAAATGCAACTGTGTAGACACTTCCTGCTTTACAGCCAATTCTGTGTTTCTTAAAACGTCACCATCCATGTGACTTTATTCCTCTATGTTCCCAACAGCCTGGGGAGACAATTGACATACTGCCCACAAGAGGCTTACGGGCTCTTGTTTTGCATAACTAGTTTTCATCATCTGGTATCTTATTCTTAAAATATATATTCAATAATCATTTTAAGGGCCAACTTGGTCTGCAAGTCCCTACTTAGTGTCAAGCAATGTCCAGGTAACTTAGGTCAATTAACCTGCTTAAGGAATTATACCCACCCTCAGGAAGTTTGCAGTCTAAGGCTAGAGTTTATATATTTGCAAAAATAACAATTGTAACAGTCACATATTAAACAAGAGATGGTCAGAAAGAAAGTACTGTGGCAAACCAGAGAGACTGAAAAAAAAAAAAAAGATTAAAGTGTGAGGATGAGGGAAAACTTTGTTGCAGAGTTTTGAGATGCTTTTGGAATGGTTTAGTCCTATGGCAATGGGAGGGGGAGCACCAGCAACAACAATAAAATTAGCCAGTGTGTTATTCACATACGTGCCTGCCACTGTATCACTGGCATTGCACTCTGCACACACTGACTTTTTTTTCAACCCAGCCATGAGAAAATATTTCCTATCACTCAAAATATATATATTATATATATTGAGACAGAGTTTCACTCTTGTTTCCCAGGCTGGAGGGCAATGGCCCAATCTCGGCTCACCACAACCTCCACCTCCCAGCTTCAAGCGATTCTCTTGCCTCAACCTCCTGAGTAGTTGAGATTACAGGCATATACACACCTGGCTAATTTTATTTTTAGTAGAGACGGGGTTTCTCTATGTTGGTCAGGCTGGTCTCGAACTCCCTTCGTCGGGTGATCCACCTGCCTCGGCCTCTCAAAGTGCTGGGATTACAGGCATGAGCCACTGCATCCAGCCTAAAATATAATTTCTAAAGCCACAATGTCGTCCCTTAGTGTAAAACATACAGCAATACTTCGAACTCAAAAATAACATATTGTAACTCTTTCAAAGACCTAAATTCATACCAAAATAAGTAGCTAATGGAGACAATTAAGAAAAATAAAGAAGAGCCCTGACTCTATTAGAGAAGGGTTCTATGTAAATGAATGATGGAGTAACAGAACTGGCCACCTGGAAGGACTCTAAGACCTAATATTTATGAGAAGGATATTATGGGTAACTGTATTAAGTTCCCTTTAAGACCTGAAGATGAAGCTGCTCTTGCAATGAATACCACCTTTGTCCTCTTTTTGGAGAAAACAAGAGCAATTAGTATTCTCTGATGATGGGCTATTTTTCTTACATAAGTCATGTTAAGATAGATGTGCCATTGCTGAGAAGATAAATTATACACTTTGCAATAAGGGAAGATAACAGGTAAAGTTTGCAACAAGCCTATGAAAACCCTTTCTATTTCAGAGAAAATTTGTTCAGTTTAATTAGAGAATGTAGTTTAATATGTATCTTAGTGTTCAAATAAGGTCGAGAAGTTATGAATGGAAGTTGTTTTTGTGGCAAATTACTTCTGCTCTGTATGGGAAAATTTACAAAAAACTAGAACATTGTCCTTTTTGGAAGTCTTTGTGCGTCTGAATCCTTGAATTTTGGCTGAGAGTTACAGGCAAACTCTTAAGTATTCACCCATTTAAAGAAGTAGGTTAGGCCAGGTGAGGATGCAGGATTCCACCCATGTTTGAAATAGTTTCCTCCTTGCCAAAGTAATAAAATAAATGCAGGAAATAGCTGCGTATTGCTTAATAGAACTATGCATAGTGTAAAAGGAACAGTAAAAGCCTTTTGACAGCTTCCTATATCTTAGTATCCCATAACTCACTCTTAATTGCCTTTAAAATAATAAAAATGAGGCCTTATTCAAAGAAAGAAGTCAGGTCTACTTTTGCAAAGATTCTGTAGTTGGCAGCTCTTATGTCCTGGCAGTGGGAGTGGGTTCTGTAGAATTGTATATGTTCTTCTTCAATGTTTATGATTGTTGTTTATATTCAGTAAAGTTCTGCAGGTAAGTCAGGAATGACTCAGGAAGTTGTGAATAGCACATCCCCTATTCAGAATAAGCCCAAAGTGTCCTTCCAAGAAGTCAGTTATTCATGAACACACTCCAAGTCACAGTTTCCTCTGAGGTCTTCTCTTCTGTTTAGGACCTTATCAATTCTCTTTATAAAAGACAAGCCAGATAAGAAGCTGACCTGTGGAGATCCAGAATATCTCCTTCATTTTCTTTCTGGATAAAAAAAGGGACAGTCGTTTTCTGTCCAGAATAATTAAAGAGTTGTTGAAAGCTCATGAGTGAGAAAAGCTCCTTTTAGAAACAGTTTTTTAGGGTGAATAGGAGCTTTCACTCCTTCCTCATCACCTGCCCTCCATTGAATTGGGAGCATTTGAGAAACTTGCTGATGTCCTGCTCCCTCTGGGGACCTTGTCCAATCATATGCAGCCTCTTTTGCTAGACATCAAGAATAAAGAATGGTAACTGTTCTGCTATTGAAAAACTAGTAACTTCAAATATTTACAATAATAATTTGTAGTAAATATTGTAAGTATTCCCCCAGAGATGGACTAGAGACCATAATCTAAGATCATGTGATGGAGAGAGAGGCTAGCTTTCCAGAGAGAGGAAAATCAAGCAGAAATCATAGTAATTCATACTCTATAAGAATGATAGTTCACATTGAGATTTCACGTGTATTTTTTTTATCCCTTTTATCAGTACTGGGTAAGCCAATATAAGATTATTTTCTCAATTTTACAGCTACACCTCAGAGAGGTTAACAGATTTCTATAAGGTCACACAGTCAATTGGCAGTGAAACTAGAAAAAACATTTTCTGGTTCCAAACCCTGTGATTTTCTGCTACTAGCCAGTAACAGTGAAACAAGTGAAACACTGTTTTGTTGTTACTATTTTTCTGTTTTTGCTATAATGGAGAAAGACAAGTGATGTACTTTCTAATTAAATTAACACCACTTAGAGATAATTTGTATATTGCTTAAGTTCTTAAGTTTTGACATTAAAATTCCAATATTTGAATTTCAGAGTCTGTAACTTATTAGCTGTGGAAACTTGGAACATTTAAAACACTGCACTAAGCCTCACTTGCCTTACTTATAAAATAGGGATAGCCATGGTATTTATGTCATAAGATCATTGTACATTAAATTAAATTTAATAATGCATATAAGGTACAAAAGAGTCTTTAGTAAAAGGTGGCAGTGGAAATGGTTGTAATGAACACATTGGTAATGGTGATGGTAATAGTGCTGGTGAGGTGATAATGGTGGTGGTAATGGTGATGGTTTTGGTAATGATGGTGGTGGTGATGGTTGTGGTGCCGGTGGTGGTGATGTAATGGTAGTGGTGACTGTGATGGTGGTAGTGGTGAGTGATGGTGATAATGATGGGATAGCGGTGGTGATGGTTGTGATGGTGGTGGTGGTGATGATGTAATGGTAGTGGTGACTGGTGGTGGTAGTGGTGAGTGATGGTGATAATGATGGGATAGCGGTGGTGATGGTTGTGATGGTGGTGGTGGTGATGATGTAATGGTAGTGGTGACTGGTGGTGGTAGTGGTGAGTGATGGTGATAATGATGGGATAGCGGTGGTGATGGTTGTGATGGTGGTGGTGGTGATGATGTAATGGTAGTGGTGACTGGTGGTGGTAGTGGTGAGTGATGGTGATAATGATGGGATAGCGGTGGTGATGGTTGTGATATTGCTGGTGGTGATGGTGGTAGTGGTGTTAATGGTGGTAGTGCCAGTAATAGCAGCAGAAGCAATAGAATTTCAAAGGTGTGAAAGGTAGTATACCGAGAGGAGACATGCCTAATATTGTGTTAAGTTTAACAAGAATCCTACTGTTCCCCCTGTTGCAAATTGGTATGCTCTCTGAATCATAATCTGTAGACAAAAAAACAAAAAACAAAACCTCAATTTATTAGGCCATAAAAACAAATTTTTCACTTCTCATTGGGCCATTCTACTAGTGATGGGCTACTGGTATTAGTTTTGTGCAGAGCATTAGAGGGTGAGGTTAATTTCATGTTTACCCTTGGTCTTTTCTACCATAATAGCTCTTGGATAACCAATGAATCTGAGGGTTTTATCAACTACTAAGTATATTCCAGATAATTTCTTTTGAGAACCCTGAAAATTTCTACTGGGAGAGTTTGTTGCCCTTGTTGACTCACTGCAGTAGATTTTATTGTTTACCAGATATTCTAGATCTGTTCCTGTGATAGATCTTTCTGCCAGGTGGTTTTTCTTCCCCGTCCTGTTGGTTTTATGATGGTCATAGGCTGTGCACTGACCAATTAAGTGTGAGCAAAAGTGATGTGTGTCCTGATCTCTTTCTTCTTTCTGCCATGGGAGCAGCCATATTTCGCATAGAGATTTTCCCATAAGCCGTGTCCCGTTTTGGAGACTACATGAAACAAAGGTGAGGCTGAACTATGGTGTGTAAGCAGCTGACTAAAAAACAAACCTTGTTCATTGGTACAATATGGTTTAGCCTGATGGATACATCACACTAGCTAATAAACTACTTAGTTGTAGACCATGTTTTAATTATCATTAAATCCATATTGTCTACTACAATGCCTGGAATATACTAGGCGCTCAACACAAGTATTATTAAATGATGGGTGAAAGCAACATATCCATTTATTAATATCACCTGTGTTTGAAAATCCATAGGTATATCTGCATTTTGAAAAATGACTCTGCTTTATCATCTAATCTTTTACAAATAATGGTAAATAACACAAGACCTTATCTATGGATGACATTTAATACTGGAATACTGATTTTCTAAAGGCATCCATTTCTTAACCCTCCTGTCTCTCATAGCCTCTGTTAGTGCATCCCAATAGACTTGAAATTTCTCAAGAAAAAGAATCATTTTGTTTTCTTATTTATTTCCCTAAAATCTAGATTATTCCTGCCACTTTTGCCACACATATACACATTTAATATACACTTATTAAATGACTAATGAAATGAGTGTTTACAAATAAGTGAATTTCCCATGGACATATTTCAGGCTGACAGTCATGAAGTTATCTAGACATAAAGGGGTATTTCCATCTCAGATGGTACCCTTGTGTTCACTGTAGCCAAGCTAACCAATGGTTATCTATTGATCTCATAGTGTCAGTAGTGTTCATAATATTGAGTGCTGACTATGGTTTAATTAATAAAGTGTACCATGTAGAATGTAGAAAAACGAGATAACTTTGAGTGCAAAATGTTGTTGTTGTTTGTTGTTGTTTTCGTTTGTGTGTATGTTTCTTTCTACTTAATTGATAAACATTCCCCACAATGGGAAATTACAATTGATATAATTTTTACAATGAATCTCTGCTGAACTTAATTATATAAAATGCAAGTTGTGAGTGAATTTATTCACATTTATAAAACTTGTGGGGTTCATATGGGGGAAGAGATTGCTTTATTCACAGGTTGTCCCATGCGGGGGTCATAGCCATAGATAAATATCCCTACCTTTCTGTCCTTGATGTCAGCAAGAATCAGCTTGCAGCAGGCAGTGCTTGTGGTAATTTGGAGCTAACCATATGAACATCAATTACTAAGACGTACCTGGGCCTGGACAATTGGAATTGCTTCTAACCTGCCTCTTTGCCTGCTGCCTCCCTAATCTTTCTTCATTTTACTGCCAGATTCAAATTTCCAAATCACCATTTTTATAAGGTTATTTCCCTCCTTCAATAGCTTCACTCTAACTACAAAAATCCAAGCACCTTGGATGATATTCAAGGCTTTCTGCTAATCTCACTTCAACTACTCTTGCAAGCTGAATCATTACCTCTTATTTGCATGGATGTAGAGTTGCAGCTGAACTTGATCATGCAATACCTTCTTTGCACCTGGTTCTTTTCTGCCTCCTCTTACCTGCTCAAGTCATTATCTCTGTTTAGAAAGCACTTTCTATGTTCTTCACAGTCATTTAGTTGGACTATGGATGAGGCCTTGTCCTCTCCACCAGCGATCCAGCAATTAAAACAGCCTAGGGACTTGTTCTCTTGAAGCTAATAAACAATGTATTTTATTTCAAAAATCCTTACAAATTTCTTCATCAGAATATTTCTTATAGTTTATTCAACTAGAAGAATTCTCGCCTAAAAAATTTTAGTGCTTACTATATTCCCCTAATCGTTTGTGCCTGTCTGTTCTCTATACTTTGACAATAATCTCCTGGCAAGGACACCTATGTACATACTCATTTATATTTCCACAGTCAAGCCTGGTTCCTGGAACATGGAACATCTCAAAAAAATGTCTTATTTTTAAAATGATCAAAAAAGGAACCAATAGCAGATATATTTTGAGTGTGTACTATGTACCAATAATTGTGCAATGCACTTAAAATGTCCTCTTTCATGGTACTTGCCTCATATGGTACTTGCACTTCTTACAACTTCCTTCATGAGAACCATTAATGAAAAGTTAAGAAAGGCGGTATGTAATTTGTTGAAAGCATGGAACATTTTTAAATTAAATAGTACTCGGTTCCTCTCTTTAACATGCAACTAATTTGTGACCATACACTTCCCTTACAGAGTCCATTATGTTCATGATGATGTATTTGACCCTGGTTTTATTGATTTAGTGGATCATGTAGGGTAATGTAGGCTAATTCTAGTCTGAGAGAATTTTGGCTACAAAGTTGTGTGTGAAATGGGATCAAACTCATGTCTACTCATATTTTTTCTATACCACTCTGCTGAATAAGCAAAATACTGGAAAGTACTCAGAGGTATTCACTGCAGTAGATGTTGTCGGTGCCTTGCCCATATCCCCTAAGCAAATTCTTTATTCCATACAGAAGGCTCTTTATTCCATACAGAAGTCTCTTTATTCTATACAGCTGTGGGGATCCTATCTGGCCATGATGGAGATAACAAGCTACATTTGTTGGAGGATTAGTGTCTTCGAGATCTGTCCTCAACCACTGCCAGGCAAGGAATTAATGTATAAATGCTCCAGTGCCCTCCTGCTTTTGGTGAGGATATGAAGAAGTATGTTCTACACTGTATCCCTCATTTATTTAGTGAAATTAGGCTTTGGTATCCTATAGGAGCAACTTGCTTGATAATGCACCCTGTGTTGGCTTGTTTTTCTTCTCTATGTAACTTTTTGATTCCTCACCAGTATTTCTTGGAATTCCTCCCTAACTCCACAATCAAAAATACGTATTTTTGCACTCCAGGTTTTGTCTAGATTTGCTTCTGGGACAAACCAAACCAAAACACCTTTCTGATTCCTAGTTGTCAATGGCTGTCTTGTCACCCCAGCCTGCTGTCTGCTGCCAAAATCCCCACCTTTGCTCATCTTAGGATCCAGAGGTCTGTCATCAATGGGCTCGCTACTGCTTGGCTCTAGCTTTTAGCTCAGCCAGTGCCTACTGATGTAAGAAGTTTCCTTCCTACTCATGACTATGATTTCAGAAATGTTTTCCGCCCTCCTCCTAGACTCAGTTGTGCCAGGCTGCGTTTAGCTTCTGAGAACCCACAGGAGCCTGGCAAGGCAGGCACATTTTCTGGCTACCTTTCTTTTATGTGGCCAGCCTACCTACTGCCCAGGGCCCTGATTTTGTTTTCTCAATTCTGATCTCTCTCTTTTTTCTTTTTTAAAAATATACACAATTTTTATTTGACATTTTTTAAAAATAAAAACTTTTAAGAAGAGAATGGGAGAAGGGGGTGAAAATGCAAAGCAATTAACACACAAATCATAAAAAATACTCAATAGACAGAACTAATCAGTAAACAAAGAGCACTTAACACATACTATATAGAAAAACATGGAAATCACAGGAGGAGTTCATAGCTATTGAAACTGGAGACTGAGTTTGGATGGGCTGTCACTGTTTATTATAATTACATTTTGTATTATTCAATTTATTATAAAAACTGTATTTATTAATTTAATAAAACTTCTCCCTTTAATCTTTGAAGTTGGTGATTTCAGGAGGAGTCTGAGGGGACGTTTTTTTCTGTTGAGGTTGGAGCTGTACCTTTTTTGGCCTGTAGAGGGCGTCGCTGGGCTCTCCCGGGTTCAGTCAGGTTGCTGGGTGGGTGGTCCTTCCCTGGGGTTTGTTTGCAGGTGAGATGGCCCCGCCTTCCCCATGGCGGCTCTCCCAGAGCTGGAGCTTCCTGGTTGGGGTCAAGCTGGTGTATTTGCTGCCGAGCTCTCTAGCGAGCTTCAGTGTGAGTTCTGTGGAGGTGGGACCTGCCAGGCCTTATGGTCTGTTTCCCTGTTTTCAACTCTGCCTCCCTCTGTGGGACGGTCCGTCTCGCTGGCTTAGTCCAAACTCCGCCCGGGTTCCTGCAGCAACCTGCCCGCGCCGGGAGGTAACAAATGTGCATTGACCAACCACGGCCCCCACCATCTAGCAGGGCCCCCGTGGACCTTGGGCTGCAGGAGGGGTGAGGTAAGCACAGGATCTATAAATTACTCGTTAAGAAATAAAATCTCTTGTATTTATTAAATCATTATCCTATCTGACACAAAAAGTAGGTCTGAAAATACTCCTTAAAGACATCAGAATTGTGTGGAAATTTTGAATTGTGTGCAAAAAAAGTACATATCTTTTAAAAAAAGTTAAAACTGCTCTCTCGTGTGCTCTCTCTCTCTCCCTCTCTCCTTCTCCTTTCTCTCTCTCCCCCTCCCGCCTCCTCTCTCTCGCTGAAGCGCAGTGGCACTATCTTGGCTCACTGCAACCTCCACCTCCTGAGTTCAAGCAATTCTCTTATGTCAGTCACCTAAGTAGCTGGGACCACAGGCATGTGCCACCACGATGCCTAGCTAATTTTTGTATTTTTAGTAGAGATGGGGTTTTGCCATGTTGGCCAGGCTGGCCTTAGACTCTTGCCCTCAAGTGATCCATCTGCCTCAGCCTCCCAAAGTGCTAGAATTACAGGTGTGAGCCATCATGCACAGTGAGTAATCTTATGCCTTTTTGATGAGAAGCCCTGACTCTTCTAGGCTTTTGCTGGGGATTCTGAGCCAGCTTCTGGCTTTCTAAGTATTACCTTGGTCAGACTTAAAGACTGTGAGGAAGTAAAACCAGTCATGTCCGAGCCTAACTTACAGAATCCGAAAATCCTTTCTCTGGGTAGAAGAGTTTGTCATTACCTTGCCTTGGTGTCTTGGTCTCCACCACTTATAAATATGAGCCATTTTTTTTCTGTTTAATTTTTTGCTGACCTCTTCTCTGCTGAACATCGTGTACCTCATTCCAGTTGATACTAATTAGCTTTCTCCTTGCTCTGAGAGGCAGAATAATAAGGCATTTTGCAATCAGATTTGAGCTTAAATTCTATTAATTTCCCTTACCAGATATTTGACCTCGAGCAAGCAGCTTAGAGGTTTGGATCTCCAGTTGCTTTCTGTCATATTGGAGGCAGCTTCAAAACCCATAAAGTACATTGTAAGGATAAGGAATATATGTTGCACATTTTTGTTAATATTTGTAGAATATTTAGTAATTGGGAACTGTTATTTAGCTATATGACTGTTTTTTTCAATTTGGATTTTTGCTTCGTATCTAAGCATTTTTTAATAATACGGAGAGACTCAAGTCTTTCCTTGGTAATAATCAGAACTTACACTTTAGATCAACATTCAGGGAAGACATAAGTAAGACCTTACTTCAGAGCAGGCTTGAGATGATTTCAGAGGTCAGAAGCACAATCATATTCACCTTTGACACAGCTGAACAGTGAGTAATGACTGACTTAGGATGACTCGCTGGGAGGCCATCATAAAAATTATGGAGTTGTCAGTGGCAATGATTTGGGTTTCATCTTTACTTTGGTCATTGTTTATTGTGCCAACCTTGTGTGATCTTCAGATACTCAGTTGGAAGCATCCATCATCTGACATCATTCTGTGCTATGAAAGCATATAATCTAGTACCCTCACCCTCTCCCTGAACAGTGAAACTCATCACAACTCTATTTTTTCCCAGAAAACAGGTTGTATTTTTGTATCATAGCACTGGACATTTTATTTTTAATTATAAAGTTTTCTAAAAGATTAAAATCCGACTTGCAAGATATATTAACAATGGATTTGGAGCAAATGACTTTCCTTTGAATATCTTGTTGTTGTTTTTTTTTGCCTTGAATATCTTTTCTGCCTCTTGCTCACTGCATAACTTTAGCAATTCACTTACCCCCTTAGTCTCTATTCCCTCAACTATGGTACTTGCTTTGCATATGATATAGGGCTATTATGAGTGATAAATGGAGCTTCATGACAAAAGTACTTTGTGAACTTTAGTCACAATAAGAGAAGGAACAAAAAGAGAAGGGGGAAGAAAATAATGAGGAGAAAGATAAATAGGATTGATGAATTTCATGTTCTTCCATTCTCAGGGTTCTTTTAACTCCAAGACTAAACTAACTTCCATGAGAGAGGTAGGTAGTTTAGAGGTAGATAGTTTATTTTTTAGATTTATCTTGTGCTAATTCCAAATTTGCTGTGTCTATTTCTACTGCAATTGAATTTATGGGAAGCAGCACAGCTGTAGATTCATTGTTTGCTCCTAGCTAAAACTAAGTTTCTTTTACATTTTGTATGAAGAAAAATAAAGAATAATATTCTAGAAAGCAATTGATAGCTGGTTCTACTTGAAGTAAAGGTCTTCTAAGCAGAGGGTGATAGTTACAGTAAAACAAGTAGAAGCTCTCATTATTGTCATCAGTACCTGTTCATAATCAGACTGTGAAAAATACGATTTAGCTAAAATGCATAGGAGTAATGTCAGAATATCAGGCATGTAAGACCAAGCCCCTAAAGTTGGTATGAACTTGATTTTGAGCTACCTCTATCATTGATAAAAAATTATGACTAGGCACCTAAGAGAAAACCCCTCCAAGAGTACAGTGGCAAGGTTTGGGATTACTAGGTCAGTGTATGTAGAGGAATATTTTTTCATATGTGGGCTTGAAAATATCTGCATTTATTACACAAGCATTGCATTAAAAACATAGATATTAGGACCTAAGGAATTCAAATCTTGGAGTTAGAGCCTTGGGATATGAATACTTAAAATGATCCTCAGGCTAGGCACGGTGGCTCAGCACTGTAATTCCAGCACTTTGGGATGCTGAGGTGGGCAGATCCTCTGATGTTAGCAGTTCGAGACTAGCCTGGCCAACGTGGTGAAGCCCTGTCTCTATGAAAAATAAAAAAAATTAGACATGATGGTGTGTGCCTATAATCCCAAATAGTCAGGAGGCTGAGGCAGGAGAATTGCTTGAACCTGGGAGGTGGAGGTTGCAGTGAACTGAGATCATGCCATTGCACTCCAGCCTGGGCAACAGAGTGAGATTCCATGTTAAGAAAAAAAAAATTAGCCATGCTAGAATGTGTGTAGCAGTATATCATTGTAGAGTGAATTTGCATTTCTCTAATATTAATAATGAGCATATTTTACTGTGTTGTTATTTACATACCTATTCCAGTGACACGTTTTCAACTGTTTACAGATTCAATGTTATTCCTACATACTCAGTTCAGCCAAGGTGGAAAGCAGTTTGGAGATATCTCAAACAATTTAAAACAGAGCTAGCACTCAACCCAGCAGTCCCATTATTGGGTATATACCAAAGGGAAATTAGCCCACCTTTCTGAAGAGACACATGCACTCTTATGCTTTCCAAAACATGTATAATTATAGTCCCAGAATGAGTTAAAAGAGAGGATGGGTAAATAGAAAACATAGAGAATAGAAGATATGGTAGTCAATACTTACATGAAATTAATAAAAAAAATTCACATATCCACGCTCAGAAAACTCTAATAAGCGTAAAAAAAAACACAAAAGCAAAAAAGCACAGAGTTGGACATGTCATGGTGAAACACCTGAAATCAAAAGAAAATGAGAAAACCTTAGAAGCATTCAGAAAATAAAAATGGAAACAATTTCCTGTATATGAAACACAAGACAAAAACAAAAATAATGTAAGAAACACAAAATTTGGTTGACACTGTCAATCTACTAACCCATTGAAAATTATGTAATGCTGTATCCCACAAAAACAGAATACACATTCTTCTCAACGAACATGAAAGATTCACTTAGATAGAGCAGATGGGACAAATAGAAAACAAATATCGGCCAAGTGCAGTGTCTCACACCTGTAATCCCAGAACTTTGGGAAGCTGAGGTGGGAAGATCACGAGGTCAAGAGATAGAGACCATCATGGCCAACATGGTGAAACCCTGCCTCTACTAAAAATACAAAAAAAAGAGCCAGACGTGGTGGCAGGAGCCTGTAGTCCTAGCCGCTCGGGAGGCTGAGGCAGAAGAATCGCTTGAACCCAGGAGGCGGAGGTTGCAGTGAGCTGAGATTATGCCACTGCACTCCAGCCTGGCAACAGAGCAAGACTCCATCCCCCACTAAAAGAAAACAAATATCACGTGGGTAGTTTTAAACCAAATTATATCAATATCTACATCAAACACAAATAATCTGAACACCTGTTAGATGGTCAAAATAAATTAAAAGCAGTCAATGTGTAGTATTTTCTGTTGACAGGAAATCATTTTTAAATATAAAAACCAAGATGAAAGTGAAAAGATGGAAAGTAATTACATGCTGAAGAAAGTTTAATTACAAGAAAACTGGAGTGATTATATCAATATTAGACGAAATAACTTCAGAATACAAAGTAAGATAAGGAAGGTATTTCATAATGACAAAAGAGTCAAAATTATCTTAAAGATATAACAATATTAGATATGTTTATACTCAATAACAGAATTTAAAACATATAAATAAAAACAATAAATATAAAGGAGAAATAGTCTACAACCAGAGCTGAAAATTTTGACACAGAAACTAATAGTGTAAGTACAGAGAAAATGAGTAATATAAAATGTTTACATAATGCCGTAATTCAGCTTGACTCGATTGACATGGTTACCACACAATAATAGTTAAATGCACACTTTACGAAAGAAGACATATATGAGGCCAACAATCATATGAAAAAATGCTCATCATCACTGGTCATCAGAGAGATGCTAATCAAAACCACATTGAGATACCATCTCACGCCAGTTAGAATGGCGATCATTAAAAAATCTGGAGACAACAGATGCTGGAGAGGATGTGGAGAAAAAGGAACACTTTTACACTGTTGGTGGGAGTGTAAATTAGTTCAACCATTGTGGAAGACAGTGTGGCGATTCCTCAAGGCCTTAGAAATAGAAATTCCATTTGACCCAGCAATCCCATTACTGGGTATATATCCAAAAGAATATAAATCGTTCTACTATAAGGACACATGTACACGAATGTTCATTGCAGCACTGTTTACAATAGCAAAGACCTGGAATCAACCCCAATGCCCATTGATAATAGAATGGATTGGAAAAATGTGGCACATATACAGCATGGAATATTATGCAGCAATCAGAAATGATGAGTTTGTGTTGTTTGTAGGGACATGGATGAATCTGGAGAACGTCATCCTCAGCAAACTGACACAAGAACAGAAAATGAAACACCGCATATTCTCACTCATAGGTGGGTGATGAAAAATGAGAACACATGGACACAGAAAGGGGAGTACTAAACACTGGGGTCTATTGGGGGGAAAAGGGGAGGGCCAGTGGGAGGGGGCGGTGGGGAGGGATAGCCTGGGGAGAAATGCCAAATGTGGGTGAAGGGGAGAAGGAAAGAAAAGCACACTGCCATGTGTGTTCCTACGCAACTGTCTTGCAAGCTCTGCTCATGTACCCCAAAACCTAAAATCCAATAAAAAATTAAAAAAAAAAATAGTTAAATGCTCATTATTTTCTAGAATACTCACCAAGCTGTAATCCCTGCACTTTTGGAGTCCAAGGTCCACTTTTGCTGGATCACGAGGTCGGGAGATTGAGAACAACCTGGATGACAAGGTGAAACCTCGTGTTCACTAAAAATACAAAAATTTAGCTGGGCATTGTGGCATGCACCTGCAATCTCAGCTAGTCAGGAGTCTGAAGAGGCAGGAGAATCACGAACCAGGGAGGCAGAGGTTGCAGTGAGCAGAGATTTCACCACTGCACTCCAGCTTGGGTGACAGAGTGAGACTCTGATAAAAAAAAAAAAAAAAAAAAAAAAAAAGAAAAAGAAGAATACTCACCAAGATAGGTGAAATATGAGCAACTAAAGAAATCTCATTTAAAATAATGAAATAATGTAGAGTAAGTTCTATAGTAATATAATTAAAATAAAAAAAAAATTAAAATACCTGGAAAATCTCTAATCCTTTGGAATTTAAAGAAACATACTTCTAATCTAATGAGAATGTATAATTTTAAATTCCTAAGAAAGAAGAGCTATATAAAATCAATTATAAGAAGCTAGGAAAGGAAGAATAAATTACACAATTGTTTAATTGTAATTAAATAAATTAAATTACACAAATATAAATTTATGTAGCAGTTAGAAAGAACAAATTACCTTTGGTTATAAAAAGGATACATATAAAAAACAAAGTAGGAAATTTGCAAGGACCAGTGAAGCTAAAGAGTATGATTAATGCAATGAAATAAAAAAAATGAAAAAATACATGAAAACATGCATTAGCATTATCTGGAGACCTGGAAGGGGTGAACAAGGATTAACTTTGTTGGGTTTCAAGTTTGTACCTACAATTTTTATATGGTACTTTGCACAGATAACGGCAGTTTATAACAATTTTTTTTAAATCCTAGATATAGAACCTGATAATTAGAGAGATTAAGTCTTCTTTAAGTTTACCTGGCTGGTAAGCATTTGGGGCAAGGAGTGAAACAAGTTTATTGGGTCCTGAATCTGTCCACTTTCCTAAATAGCACTGTGATCAAAAAGCAACTTGTTGCTTTAGGCAAGAATATGCACATGTCATCATCTTTTTCAATTTCTTACTTATTATTTTTAAACAAATGTTTCACACAGACAAGTGATATGGCAAAATTAATGACATGAGCTTTGAAATCAGACAATTTTGAATTCTTTCTCTCTCTCTCTCTGAATAAAACAATACATAAACCTTTGTGTCTTCGTTTCTTTTAAAATTACATCTCCGCCTGGGTACAGTGGCTCATGCCTGTAATCCTAGCACTTTGGGAGGCCAAGGCAGGCGAATTGTCTGAGGTCAGGAGTTCAAGACCAGCCTGGCCAACGTGGTGAAACCCTGCCTCTACTAAAGATACAAATAAAAAATTAGCCAGGCCTGGTGGTGGGTGTCTGTAATCCCACCTAATGAGGAGGCCGAGGCAGGAGAATTTATTGAACCCGGGATGAGGAGCCGAGATTGCACCACTGCACTCCAGCCTAGGTGACAGAGTGAGACTTCCTCTAAAAAAAAATTATATCACCAAAATGGCTTACTGACTTAATATGGATAAAAAATTTTTACCTCCTTACTCAAAGATTCTCATTATGATTATGTTTAAAGGAGAGAAACAGATAAAAATTGAAACCAAATTTAATGCCCAACAATAATATTAAATTAACAAAATCAGGAGTCTTTGAAGGTAGGATTAAAACTTTAGAAAACATTTATATGTACATCCATATTTTATCTATACCCATGTTAACCCCAAACATGCCCATTCAAACCCCTGGTTTTATCAGAAACTGTACATGATTATTAAGTAGCCCTTTCTTTTATTCGACTGATTGTTTATTCTGACTCTAATATTGTCTCTGTTTTTATAATCCAAGACGTGCCTTGGGTCTCCTGGATTAATTCCTACCATTGGCTCTGGTCTCCATCCATACATAGTCTGGCCATGGTGGTGACAAATCTTTAGTATCATGTGCAGATTTACAAAGTCTAAACCCTGAGCAGTGAGGTGCCTTTCTTCCTTCATCATTACCCTTGTTATCTTGGAATAATTGAACAGACTGAAATCCCTAGAAAGCCTATCACAGACCAGAAAAAAAAACTTTCTAGTAGGAGATGAGAGTGGAGAACCTAATGGTTCTTTTTTAATTTTTTACTGCACATCTCTGTGATAAAAGAAAATGTAAGTTTTATGTAGTTATGAGAAGGAAAATTGAAACAGGGATCATTTTGTAGTATTTGATCCCTGTGCACTTGTTCCAGCTTCCTTCTGGAATTGCTGTTCACCACTCTGGTGTAATTGCATAGGTCATTTGTGGGAAAGCGTAATTATACTTTAAGGTAATGTTCTCTCGTGCATTATTAAGTCATGACTTTTTCTAAGGTAGATGGAGGGAGGGAGCTGGGTGACTGGAAGCACAGCCATGGAGTTTTGCATCAAAGGAGGCACAGAGACCAGGCTAATCTCTTTAGTACTACACCCCTGCCTGGGACGTCTTCACTAAACATATGGAGCACATTGCATCAAAATTTCATTTTGTGTATAATCTCTTTCATTAGGTTGAAGACCTCTTGAAGGTAGTAACAGGTTCTATATAATCTTTATTTCCCCAGTACTTAGCAAATTGCCTGGCACAGAGCGCAAACTCAGTGTTTTCTGCTGAGTGAACGTTGAGGAGATTGCCAAGCAAGAAATGTAGACTGGATTTTCTTTGGCAGATGATGTCCTTTTCAAAGACATCAGGACCAGTAATGAAGATGGCCCCGGAGTCTGCTTGAATCTGAATTTTCACAAAAGAAAAACAAATGTAGAATTTAAAAAGCTAGATATAGAGACAGAGTCCTCCAGCTTATGACTTAACCGCTATGAATATCAGAATTCTAATAAAAAGGTGGGTCACCACATCTATCGATATCGCTAGTGTTAGGTTCAAATGAAATCATGCATCCAAAAGGAGAGAATGCAGTGCCAGTTTCACAGAGGGGATTAATTATAACACAAATTATTATATTTAGCTACAAGATGCTAGGCATGGTACAGCCTTATCTGCAGTCAGTGTATCTTTTCTTTCTCATTCAATGACTGTGTATTAATTTCATTCAATGACCCTGACATTAATGGCATGCCAAACAGAGTGCTGGGTTTTTTGTGCTACAGCCACTAAGACAGAGTTAGGTGGGAAAGTTAGGTAAGTAAACAGGCATGTCTCATTACCATCTATCATACCTTGCCTCTGCCAAATTTATAAAACAGGTGAAGTTCATCTTTGATGCATTCCACCTTTAATAGTTTAATAGCTGATGTGGTTTTGCTGGGTCCCCACCAAAAATCTCATCTTGAATTGTAATTGCTATTATCCCCATAATCCCGTGTCAAGAAAGAGACCAGGTGGAGGTAACTGATTCATGGGGGCACTTTTTCACATGCTGTTCTTGTGCATGATACGGAGTTATCATGAGATCTGATGGTTTTGTAAGTATTTGATAATTCCTCCTGCTTTCATTCTCTTTTCTGCCACCTTGTGAAGAACGCGCCTGGCTTCCTCTTTGCCTTCCACTGTGATTGTAAATTTCCTGAGGCCTCCCCAACCATGCTGAACTGTGAGTCAATTAATCCTCTTTCCTCATAAATTACCCAGTCTCGGGTATTTTTTATAGCAGTGTAAAAATGGACAAATGCAATCGCTTAAAGAAGAAATTATGGTTGCAAATGAATTAGACTTGGGTTAATGGGTTAAAGTATTTTAAGTACCTGTGTTATAGCTTGACACATAAGTTCTCAGTAAATGTCAGCCATAGTATTATAAGGAAAATGCTACTGACTTCAGTTCCTTTATTTATAAAATTAAATTTGAAAAATACAGTTATATGTATGAAACTTAACAAAGGAAAGTGGGAGAGAGATTTGTGGAATTTCAGTTTTCAACATCATGGCCTGGGAAAACTCTCTGAGGAATTTGACTTAAGCAAAGAATGAAATGAATAGAAGGAAACCAACCAATCTACCTACCTGTCTGTCCGTCTGTCCGTCTGTGTGTCTATCTATCTATCTATCTATGTATCTATGTATCTATCTATCTATCTATCTATCTATCTATCTCTCTGCCTGCCTATCTATCTATCTATCTATCTATCTATCTATCTATCTATCTATCTATCTATCTATCTATGTTTGTCTATCAGTCTGTCTCTCTGTCTGTCTATCTCTCTATCCAGCAGTCTGTCTGTCTGTCTGTCTATCTATCAATCTGTCTCTCTATCTCTATCAGTCTGTCTGTCTCTCTGTCTATCTATCTATCAGTCTGTCTCTCTGTCTATCAATCAATCAATCATCTATATCTGTAGGAATCCCATTATCTGTATCTGTGGAAAGAGGGAACAAGTGAGAATACATTAGGCACAGGAATAGATGGTGTCCCTAGAAATATCACACAAGTGACAGCACACAATCAGACACACAGTAGGTATCCAAAAAATTCAGTATTTTATTTTATTTTTTCATTGAGACAGGTTCTCACTCTGTTGTCCAGGGAGTTCAGTGGTACCATCTCGGCTCACTGCAACCTCTGCCTCCTGGCTCACGCCATCCTACTTCTGCCTCCCGAGTATCTGGAACTACAGATGTGTGCCACTACACTTGGCTAATTTTTGTATTTTTTGTAAAGTTGGGGTTTTGCCATGTTACTCAGGCAGGTCTCGAACTCCTGAGCTCAAGCCATCCTCTTGCCTTAGCCTCCCAAAGTGCAGGTATTACAGGCATGAGCCACCACGCCCTGACCAAAAAATTTAATATTTTAGCTGTTTAAATTTGTATCATTATTTACCTTTTATACATTATTTTCATGTGTATTAGTTTATTGATCTTCACAATTGTTCCAGGATGATGTGGCATGAAAGAGAGTAAGAAGGGACTTGTTCCAGGTCCCACAGTGAACAAAAGAAAGTCATGAAACCACACTTCCTAACTCATTCTTGTTATTCTTTCTTTAGCAACTGACTTTCCCTGCTTCCCACTTCTGTTTATATTTTCAAATCAAAATCTTTTCAGGGTCGTCTTTCTTCTGTATTTAAATACTGAACATATTAGAAGTCAATATGCCTATAAACTAGATGATAACTTACATCTCATAGATTTGTGAGCCCTTTCTTCCACTCATGCAATACTTTTCCATTTGAACAGACATCCCCAGAGCAAGGTTTCTCCAAAAAGAGACTTCATTACAGGGTGTTTTCGTTTTTAATGGAGCAAGGGCTTTTTTTTCCAGTTCCTCAGATCACATCTTACTTTTGGCTGCCTTCTCCTTCTGCAATCTGTCAAAGCCCTCTGTGGAACAAGAAGGTCTGCAAGCTTATGGCATTATCACAAATCACAGAGGTGGCTGTTGGATTCACATTTACAATCTACGGGTGTTCACACTGGTTTATTTTTGGCAAGATGTGGCTGCTGCATGGCTCATAAACAGGCTTCTGAAATAGCTCTGACAGAGAAAAATGCTCATGATGTTCTGGTCCAGATGCTCTCAGGGATCAAAGACTCTTGGCTTTGAGCAGTCCCCTTGGAAGCTGTGTAGTTGGCTTCCCTGGGCTTGATGCTTCCCTGAATGTCATGGATGATATTATCTGGGCATCCTTCTAGACAGATAGGGAGGAGCTCTCTTTGCGTTCTATACCCTCATTCCCAGGTTAGAGTGAGTGAAAAAGAAATATACAAGTTTGAATCCAAACATAGTCAAGTTTAAACTATGATTTTGAGTAAGTTATTTAGCAATGCACAGCTTCTATGTCTGTAATTATAGACACAACATATCTACTTTTTCTTTTTTTGAAAATGTCACCTGCTTTAATTTGGAAACAACTTCTTTGTCTGTCTTCGGTGCATGTGATCAGGAAGTAATGAAAATATCTCCCTTTCCGGAAGAAGTGGAAAATAGGCTCTTTTGTTCTTTAAAGTTTGAGCCTTCCTTGCACTGGAAAAGGCAAATGATTGTGATATTTTTGTGGCTGATTTTGACACCCTCATTAAATATTTTTAAATCTTTAATCATAGAATCACAAGAAATTACAAACATACAACAGAGAGGTCTCGTTTCCCTTTGATCACATTTCCCTCAATGATGGCATTTTATATAACTTACAACATCACAATATCACAGGAAAACGACCTGGACACAGTGCAATCAATTGTCAACTTTTAAGGATTCCATGTTACATTTGGAGCTTGGATTCTACCATTCACTTTTCCTTACTGTCCAATCCTCATCTGAAGGAGACATTCCCAGAGAGTAGTACCTCTCCATTATCATCTGGCCAAATTATTAACACTACAAATGAGGAACTCTTGGGTAAAGCTGACTCATAGAACATTAATGAGGCTTGGGGTCTAAGTGGAAATGCCTTTTCTCATTCTTTACTTTGGTTTACCCACATAGTTTCACTTCCAGAGAGGATACAATGCACATAGAAGCATTAGACTAATGGCTGCGTCTGTTCTAGGGAAGTAAGCACTGTCTCAAATTGCTGATCACTTAAGTGACCAGAGCATGCACAGAGAAATGTCCTTTAGGTGGGAATTCATTAGCAGGGCTAAGAATGCAAGGGAGGGAGTAGTGCTGACATTTTTAATTTAATTTAATTTTACTTTAAGTTCTGGGATACATGTGCAGAATGCACTGATTTATTACATCGGTATTTTTTGCTTGTGCCACAGTGGTTTGCTGCACCTATCAAGCTGTCATCTAGGTTTTGAGCCCCTCATGCATTAGGTATTTGTCCTAATGCTCTTCCTCTCTTTGCCTCCCACCCCCTGACAGGCCCCAGTGTATATTGCTCCCCTCCCTGTATCCATGTGTTCTCATTGTTCAACTCCCACTTAGAGGTGAGAACATGCAGTGTTTGGTTTTCTGTTTCTGTGTTAGTTCGTTAAGGATGATGGCATCCAGCTTCATCCATGTCCCTGCAAAGGACATGATTTCATTCCTTTTTATGGCTGCATAGTATTCCATGGCATATATGTATAGCATTTCTTTCATCCAGTCTATCACTGATGCACATGTGAGTTGCTTCCGAGTCTTTGCTATTGTAAATAGTGCTGCAATAAACATACATATACATATATTTATACTAGAATGATTTATAATCCTTTGGGTATATACCCAGTAATGGGATTGCTGAGTCAAATGGTACTTCTGGTTCTAGATCTTTGAGGAATCGCCTCACTGTCTTCCACAATGCTTGAACTAATTTGCATTCCCACCAGCAATGTAAAAGCATTTCTGTTTCTCCACAGCCTAGCCAGCATCTGTTATTTCTTGACTTTTTAATAATCCATGGAGCGGCATTGTGATCATTTGGAGGAGAACAGGCATTCCAGCATTTGGAATTTTCAGCATTTTTGTGCTTGTTTTTTTTTTCATCTTTGTGGATTTATCTACCTCTTGAAGCTTATGACCTTTAGATGGGGTTTTTGTGGAGGGGTCCTTTTTGTCGATGCTATTGTTGTTGCTTTCTGTTTGTTAATTTTTTTTTTCTAACAGGCCCCTCTTCTGCAGGTCTGCTGTAATTTGCTGGAGGCCCACTCCAGACCCTGTTTGCCTGGGTATCACCAGTGGAGACTGCAGAACAGCAAAGATTGCTGCATGCTTTTTTCTCTGGAGGCTTCATCCTAGAGTGGTGAGTCAATAAACATCTTTCCTTTATAAATTACCCAGTCTCGGGCATGTCTTTATTAGCAAAGTGAGAACAGACTAATATCTGATGGAATTTCTGAGAGGATTTTATAAATCAATACAGGCAAGACAGTTAGCTCAGTGTTGAGAAACATGACAATTGCTTAATAAAAAATAATACCATTCCCTTAACTTATATTCTCCCCAAGAAGCTGACCCCCAAAGAGTCAAAGAATCCCAGTGCTGGAAGATATCTTAGAAAGTATCTATTCCCACCTTCTAAACAGTACAAGACTCTCTGGAATGCCCTCCAGGACTCATGTTCTGTGAGGATAAGAGTGGTGGAAGAGAGTGGGCTGGTTCATTTAGCCCCCTCCGGTGGTTTTTTGACATATGTTTCTGCACTGAAGAGGTTAAAAAGGGAGGAGCTACAATACCTAGACACTCTTGTAGCTAAAGTTTTGTGTAGGTCCAAGATCCTGCAAAGTAGATGCACGCCTGTGACACCTGAAAGCTAAAGTGAGCAACCTGATCACCTACTCTGAGACAGCTCTGGTGACTTTCCTGATATCTAGTTGTAGAGTCAGTTGCCCAGGATGGCAGTGATGGCAGTAGTGTTTCTGCTAGACAAGCCCCATGGTGTGTGCAGAGAGTCGTGTCCTAGTTGCCTTATTTATGGCTGTGTAGCACCAATCCTAAGATATCTGATCCTCTCAGAGGCTCTGTGAGTGCTGTAGTATAATAAATATTTCTTTTCCTGCTTAAAGTAGCTAGATTGATTTTATTTTATAAACAGAGGTCCTGATTAATACACTGTTCAAAGACTCTATGTTAGCTAAACAATAAAATTTGATATATTAATATGACAGTTAAGAATCTACATGACTTACTCTCTGGGACATCTCCTGCCCCTCTCTCACCCCGACCCATATCCTGCTCTTGCCTTTATACTGTGCTTCAGAGTTTCATGAATATCCCCCATTCCATTTTGAGGAAGACTTGGGTCAGATAAATTAGTCTCTTATTGAACTGACCCTGTGTCCTTAGATGTTGTACCGATTAGTTTTCTGCGTGTGTGTGTAGAGAATCATTATTGGACACCTGTGGTTTTCCAGTCATTTTTCTAGGCTTCCTGCTTGGAAAACCTCACTTATGCGGTTAGAATGAGTGTGAATAGGAAAGAGATATTTGAATTACATAATTTCCTATCAATTCTCTTTGAAATGCATCATTACAAGTGGGTTTTCAGGGAATAAAATGTCTTTGAGGGGGAAATGTTGGAATTGGAACTTAAGTTTTGGCTGGGAGTCAGCTATGAAAAACAAACATGCAAACTCTGGAGAAAAATTCTAAACAGAGTAAACAGCAAAGGCAAAGACCCTGAGGAAGAACAAAGCTCAGTGTATGTGAAAAATCAAAGGATGGTCCGTGCATGTGCAAGCCGGTGAGTAAGAGGGAGAGTGGTAAGAGCTGTGTTCTGAGATACGGAAACTGTGGCATTGTAGCACAGGTGAGGAGTGAGAATTTAGATTCTGACACCCAACTCTCCTTCTCACATGACAACACTCCAAATTTTGAAGATCCCAATCAAAGTGAACTTGTGCCACCCTCACAAAGCATGGTAGACGTGGTTAAGGAGCTGACTGAGCAAGCATGGAGCGACTCCAAGCACTGTGGAAGCCTAGAGATTTTTCTTCCTGTAGGAGTCACGCTGCCAGAAATGAAGCTTGCTGGTTATTCATCCCTGCTAGTAAAAGTCTGTTTGGTTTGTGGTTTAAGCCATTTTACAGGGTCTGCAACAGATTGACTTTCTTGCTTTCATGCACTAGAAAAGCTTAGCAGCGTTGTTTTTCCTCTTATTCCCCTCCTTCTCTTCACTCTCTTGTTGCCCTCCTCTTCATCACTGTCTACCTCTGCACATTTTCTTCAGCTTGTGTTAAATCTAACAGTCACAGCCACTTTTGCAAACAGCATAAAATTATTCTCATTTTACAGTTAAGAAAACTGAGTCTTAGTGAAGTATTATGCAAATTGTAATTAGTAAGTGATGGAGTCAAGATGTGAACCCACTACCCTCCTAGTTTCAAAGTCTGAGATGTTTTCTGTATTTCATCGTTCCATGCTCTCTTTACTCAGGAGACTACACATGTTACCCCTTATGCTTTATCACCTTTCATCTCTCTGCATTTTGTTATTTCTTATGATCTGTCAAAACTCAGCTTACACATCACCACTTCTTTTTTTTTTGAGACGGAGTTTCACTGCTGTTACCCAGGCTGGAGTGCAATGGCACGATCTCAGCTCACTGCACCCTCCACCTCCTGGGTTCAGGCAATTCTCCTGTCTCAGCCTCCTGAGTAGCTGGGATTACAGCATGCACCACCATGCCAGCTAATTTTTTGTATTTTTAGTAGAGACAGGGTTTCACCATGTTGACCAGGATAGTCTCGATCTCTTGACCTCATGATCCACCCGCCTCGACCTCCCACAGTGCTGGGATTACAGGCTTGAGCCACCACGCCCAGCCCACACCGCTTCTTAAAAGCTTTTCAGTAAGTTCAATTACCTGCTAGACTTGTTCAGTCGTCCTTCTCTGTGGTCATTCATACCTGCCCATCTCTTGCAGCCTCAGTCTGTCAAAGCACATGTAACATCTTACTGTACTCCTGAATTTACCTCTCTGCCTCTCCTACACACTGTGAGTTCCTTGAAGACAATGATTATGTCCTTAATTGCTGTACCCAACGTCCTACATTTTTTGATTTCTCAATCTCTATTGAGCAAATATATTCTCTAGGATTTGGAGAGGTAATGGAGAGAGAAGCCTCAAGAAGTATAAAGGAACGATTCAGCTTTGGCTTTCTACTCGCATCAGTCATCTTTTGTTATCAAAACACAATGCACTAAAATAATATTTATTCTTGTTCATGAATTCGAGGGTTGGCTAAGTGTTGTGGGATCTAGGTTGGGCTTGATGCCAAATGGCACGTTTACTCCAAGCGTTTTCTATGTGTCTTTCACTCTTTGGGGATCAGGGACCACCAGACCATGTTCTTTCCATGGTAATTGCAGGAGCTCAGGAGGGAAATCATCATTCAAGCCTTTGATCGTGTTGTGTTTGGTAACATTTCATCAGCTAAAGCAAGTTACAGCGGATGATTCCAGCACTAACGGGAGCATTGTCTGCCCCTAATGGGAAGGAGAGGAGAGTGAAGCCTTGTTTATCCTATTCCAAGTGAATGCACAAATACAAAATTAGCTAATGGATTTACAATTACTTAAAAGTCAGATCTAGCATAAAACACAGTGGGATCTTCTCTGATGAGAATTGCTCTCTGTCTGGTATGCTGGGAACAAATGTAGACATGGAATAAAGTAATAAGTGGTCGGGAATCACCTGGAAGCACTTTTACTGAGCACCTGCTAGGTTGCAGAACCTGTGTAAGAATTGTAAATAAAAAGAACCTAGTGGCCACGATCTGCCCTCAAGGATGCCAGACTGAAAGGAAGGCAGGAATGTAAGTTAACTGGGTCTGCGCTGTGCAAGAACTTCCTACTAAAACAATGCTCAAGATTCCAAGAAAAAGAGGGAGGAGGGAAAATTCTGATTATGCCTCAGAGAAGATTTCCTGAATAAGAGAAAGTCAGAAGAGAATAATCAAAGTTCCCCTGCTCATTTATTGAAATAACTTTCCAGGTTATTTATTTTTTTCTCTAAATCATCAGTTCTTATCTGATGGCCTAGCACAGAATATGCGTTCATCGCGTGGTGATTCTAAGACTGATGGATGACAAAATGGTCAGACCGTCTGTGAACTATCAACATAACCCTCATGCTTCCTTTTCCTTTTACACTTGATGAAACTAAAACCCAGATGGCTGACGTAACTGCAAAGAGCACACAAATATTTAATAATGTCTCTGTAAGCAGAACCTAGGTCTTGTGGCTCCCAGTCCAGTGATTTTCTGCTAAAAATTGCATGAAAATTACCTGACTCTAGTTTTCAATTGAATAAAACATTAAATTCTGCAGCTGGGAGCTATGTAGCATAGTGAGGGCAACATACTACACACTCTGCAAATGTTTGTTGAATTGAATGGGTTAAAAATTGGAAAGATTCATAAAGATTCTCTTGTGTAGTCCAGCCTCTCATTTTGCCACAGTAGGGAAAGTGAGTGCAGGAACTGGGAAATGACTTTGCCAAGGTTGCAGGACTCACCCACTGCAGCGTAATGGTGAGTCTCTCTGCCTGACACTCCCTTCCTTTGATTGCCATTGGAGTGCGAATGAGGTCCTGTAAACTGTGTCTGTGGGTAAAGAGGTGTGACATTGTTTAAAGTCATTTCATTGTAAGCTCAGTCGCAAGCAGGCAAGTAGTAAAAGACAGTAATTCAAGTTGTCAGGGTCCTTAGAAACCTGCTCTAGGGTGTTGTATTCATAATGGAAAGAACTGAAGTGCTTGAATGTGGTTATTCTTGGGCCTATTCTGAAACCAAGAGTGTGTATCCTCAGCAGGCTTAATGCAGACAATTACAGTTAAACCCAGGCTTCCAGATAAGCTAAATTTCTAGGACCTGGTAAATAACTGAGTGTTCTCTGTCTCCTCATGCTGGGTCCTGTCGTTTTAAAGCAGGAGAGAAGCAAAACAACTGCAAACTCTTTATTCCTTTTCCATTCTCTCTAGTAAGTCTTTATCTTTCCATCTTAATGGCAACTTCAGGGGGCACATGCAGCACTCCCCAAATTCTCTAATCATGTAGAGACAGCTTGAGCCACTCAGTGTATGTTTTCTTGCCCCACAAACTTATTTTGGTTGCCGAAGACCTTCCCAGGACAAGGACACATTAATAGATAGCAGGACCTAATGGACTCACTTACCACTGCAGCTATGCGGGAATGAAGAAAGAGAATCACGAATAGGAAAAGGCTGTATCTTCCCTCCCTCTTCATATAAGAGTCCTAGTGTGCCCTTCACTGTGGCTTTCAATCCTTCCTTGGTCCATATTGGTGCTCTCCTTTTCCAGAAAGAGGAGAGAGAGAAAACAGACTATACCAACACTCAATTCATTCCTCATTTTTAGCAGCATGTAAGCATAAAGCCTTACAAATTAGCATGTCTGCAAAGAGCCACTAGTCATCCAGTTTGATCTTTTCATTTTCTGATGAGAAAACTGAGTTCTAGAAAGAAAGAATAGCTTATTCTTAGTCATCCTATGAAAACAATTCAGAACAATATTAGATCTCAGGGTTTTTGTATCCCAGAGTCATTTGCCCCACACCTAGCTGATGTCTGACTTTCCTATATTATCTTCATAACAGTAATGAACTTGTGGATTTAAGCACATTGAATTTCTCCTCTAGCTATTCTTACAGAACAGTTTAATTACACACGCATGAAAACTTTTCCATTTTAAGCATAGTGCTTATTTCATCCCAAAAGTCACTGGATCATCTAATTACTCATAAGCTAGGTAAGTTAAATTTCTCATAAGCCATGCCTCTGAGAAGCTTGCCATTTTGCTCTCCAAAGGTATTTACAAAACAAAGAGACTTGAGTCCATGGAAGGATGTTGAATCCATGGTCCAAAGACTCTAGATAGGAACAGCCCCAAGGGAGCTGCTCATTTGGAATTGCCTCCTGGTTCTGCTGGACTTAGCTCATGCTTTGGTATTGGTAGGTCCTGGTGTGAAGCTCAACCCTTAATTTCTTGTGGACACTGAGCAAGAAGGTATTGAATGATGTGGCATCTTAGTTCTCTCATCTGAAGCTTGGAGATAATGATAGCCCTTTAGTGGTTTGATGTGGTGGTTTTTAACTATCTGCCCATCCTCTTCATTGTTAATTTTTAAAGGCAGCAGGTTTGCCAATTCATTTTTATCACACTACCTACTGGCATAGTCTTACAAAAGGCAAGAGTTTCAATCCATTTACAAATTGGGATTATAATAGAAACTTCCTTCTGGAGTGTAAGATAATGAAGGCATTAATTACAAATGTTAGGGCGTTTCATGCAAACTGGGGCAGAAATGGGACTGGACATTAGGTTCCTGGGAATGTCAGGCTGCCCAAGAAGGCAGGGACTATGAAAGGAATTACTTCCAGCCAACTTCTGCTCATTTTCTGGGCCTCAGCATTTCCTCTATGCCTTTGTAACTTTCTCCTCTACTATGGCAAGGATGCTTGAGTCTTTCTTGCTCTGACTCCCCTTGTTCTGTGTTTTTGTGATCTCTACAAGATCAAGGTCTCTGGTCATGATTTTACTTCCCACCAGTAGGGAGAGTGAGTCACAAACCGAGCTGGTCAGATTCTAGGCACTGACTGTACTGTTTGTGAGGGGTAGAGACTTCAAGGACATTAACAGGTTAGCACATGTTTGTGTGGTCTAAGAGCAGGCTTGACTGTTTCTCTGTCTCTCATTCTTTTCAGGATTCTTTTTGCACGGATTTAAGAGATGATACTTGGGGCTTCGCTACTTTAGCTTGGCGATTTGTGTATGTTTTCTGTCACCTTCTCCCTCCATCCTTCAAAGCTTGCTGCTGGGTCCAAGTCTGTTGTCTCAGAAGACCAGGTCCGGAGCAGTCATTTCCAGTCATCTTCATCTAATGCAACAGATAAATTCTCTGTTTGCCCTCCCACCTGCGAGGAACTTAGGTGCCAGCAGATGTTCTCTGACTTTGGCTTTCTTTGCTTCAGAATAATTATACCTAACCTTCTGGCTTCAGGATGGTAGAGTAATACCCTAATGCTGCCTTACTAAAAACTTTTTCTCAGGAAAATTCCATCCTTCCTAGTATACCTGAAAAGAGCCTACCAAATGGTTTAGGTGAGGTTACCAATTTCTACAGTGGAGTTTCACACCTAAATCTTTGCATAATATGTAAGGGTTAGTTTTTCATGCTCTGAATATATTTTCTTTCTGGGAAAGAAGTGGTGGAGAAAGGAAAAATGGATTTCTTAATTTCTAGCCAAAGCACCAATAAATGTTATTTTATACCCTGTTTTAGTCATACCCTAACTCATTATCCATATCATCCACCACAGTAAAATTTTATATGTTTATTTATTTTATTTTTTCTTCGAGATGGGATCTTGCTCTGTCACTCAGGCTGGAGTACATTGGCATGATCACAGCTTACTGCCTCCTTAAATTCCTGTGCTCGAGCAATCCTCCTGTCTCAGCCTCCAGAGTAGTTGGAGCTACAGGTGCATACCACCACAAACTAATTTTTTTTTTTTAAGAGTCAGGGTCTTGTCATCTTGGCCAGTCTTGTTTTGAACTCTTAGGCTCATGTAATCCTTCCACCTCAGCCTCCCAAAGTGCTGGGATTAAAGGCCCCCACAGTAAAATCTTATATGTCTTCCCATTGAACTTTGATCTCTAGTACATATTTTAGAAATACACGTGTTCAAGGAATGACTGTAATACATGAATAAGTGAATGAATGGATAAAATTACCTAATTACCAGATTTTTTAAAAATGCCAATTTGACTTAAAGCTTTTTAAACTCAAGGATCTATCTGTTTAGGAATATATGACCATTTTTTTATTTAACATTTGTCAATATCACATTGTAATAAGAATGAAAAATTAAAAAATAATGCATGACAGTTGAGAGAAATGAGGGAATATTTGAAATTTATCAAAAGTTTATTATCAATATTTTTTACTAATCTATTATCTTTCTATCTATTTAATATATCCATCTATCCATTCATTCATCCATCCATCTATTCATCTTTCTATCTGTCGATCCATTCATTTAGCTAGCCAGCTAACTGGAGAAATGTATTTAGATAAAAAGAGTTAGAACCGGGAGTGGTGGCTTATGCCTATAATGCCACTACTTTGGAAAGCTGAGGTGGGAGGATTGCTTGAGCCCAGGAGTTCAAGACCAGCCTGGGCAACATAGTAAGCCCACATCTCTACAAATAATTAAAAAATTAGCCAGTCATACTGGTGCATGCCTGTGGTTCCAGCTACTTGAGAAGTTGAGGTGTGATGATCACTTGAGCCTGGGAGGTCATGGCTGCAATGAGCTATGACTGCACCAGTGCACTCCAGCCCTCCATCCTGGACAACAGAGCAAGATTCTGTCTTCAAAAATAATAATAATAATAATATTGCACTCAGAGGCTGACTGCGGTGGCTCACACCTGTAATCCCAGCACTTTGGGATGCAAAGGCAGATGGATCACTAGGTCAGGAGATCAAGACCATCCTGGCCAACATAGTGAAACCCCGTTTCTACTAAAAATAAAAAAATTAGCTGGGCATGGTGGTGTACATCTATAGTCCCAACTACTCAGGAGGCTGAGGCAGGAAAATTGCTTGAACCCAGGAGGTGGAGATTGCAGTGAGCCGAGATTACACCACTACACTACAGCATGGGCAATAGTGCGAAACTCTGTCTCAAAAACAAAACAAAACAAAAGATTGCACTTAGAAGGAATAAGTTCTGATATTCTATTGCACAGTATAGTTACCAGTGATTTATAGTATATTTCAAAATAGCTAGAAGAGAGGATTTTGAGTGCCTCCAACACAAAGAAACAGTAAATATTTGAGGCGATCAATATCACAATCACTCTTGTTTGATCATTTCACACTGTATGCATATATCAAAATATCACAATATCACATTTGCTCTATAAATATGTGCAATTTTATGTATAAAGAATAAAAGTATGGGCCTAATGGCCCCACACTTTGCCTGAGGCCCAGGGGGTACAAAGCACAGAGCCTAGGGATGCAATCCTCATGTCTCTGAGAGGACAGCTACCTGTGTGTTTCCAAGCCCCCAGCCTTGATGGTGTCACCTCCACTCACAATGAGCGTATGCTGAGCCCCTTTCTCATAGTCAAGGGATTTCAATGGCCTTCCTTCTTGCAGACTTCCAAGATGATGTCTAAAAATCACCTCCATTGTCGTGTCCTGAGCCTGCCAAGTTCTTGTTTTTGTGTCCCCTATGTCTCTTTCCATTGTTAACTTCAGGGAAGAAAATGGTTTCTTTGTCCTTGATTTTCTCCAAGACCCTGGCAACACAAAGCAGATTGTTACTGAAAGCTTGAGTTAATAGAAGGTGTTTATGTCTCGACCCAGAAAAAAATGATTATTTAAAGTTGAATGTTAATTAAGTACATTTTAAAAAAATCTAGACGCTGGGCATGGTGGCTCATGCCTGTAATCCTAGCACTTTTGGGGGGCTGAGGCAGGTGGATCACCTGAGGTCAGGAGTTCAAGACCAGTCTGATCAACATGGTGAAACCCTGTCTCTACTAAAAATACAGAAACTAGCTGGGTGTGGTGGCACGCACCTGTAATCCCAGCTACTTGGGAGGCAGAGGCTGAGGCAGAAGAATAACTTGAACCTGGGAGGTGGAGGTTGCAGTGAGCCAAGGTCACACCATTGCACTCCAGCCGGGCCAACAGAGCGAGACTCCGTGTCCAAAAAAAAAAAAAAAAAATCAATCTTTTTGGTGAATACAAAATTTCATCAACAGACTTTCTCTCTTCACACTAAGTTTCCATTTATGGTCATCTTTCCATATTTGTTTTCCTCTGATTCACATCAGCTCTCCTCCATTATTTTTTATTAGGGTTCCCACACTTCTTTTTCCAGCCATCTTTCGGTCAAGGATCTTTCTATATTTTTTGCTGTAGACAGAATGGAGGAATACTTAGTTTAAATACCTCCCCTATCATTATTCTGGTGACCTTGAGAAAGTTACTAATCAATTTATGGTTTATCTTCTCCATCCATAAAACAAGACTGTTACAAATGCCTACCTCATAAGATGGTGAAGATTAAATAAATTGTCGCATACAAAATGTCTACAGATATATGTGGTTCCTATTAAAAGCTCATTAAATGCTAGTTATTATTGCTCCTGATGCTTGTATTAAGCAATACATTTTGTTTGTTTGTTTATTATTTTTAAATTGTTTCCCACCCTAATAATCTGAAGTCTATTTTTCACAGTTAAAAAGTTATGTCAGTTTGTTATACTAATCAAAAGATATTCTCCTCCACAAGATAAATTCTGGCACTAGGCTTAAAATACAATTATTAACGTTTTTTGTTTTTTTATTTCTATCTCTGTGATGTATTTTTGGGAGAGAAGAAGCAAAAGACATTGCTGAGAAGAAGAATTTGAGGTTCCAGAGCCCAATATCCTAGGCACTAACATTTCCTCAATCTTTTCCTATTTTATCTAGATTAGTTGAATCATTTAAGAAGCTCCTAAGTTTATTATTCCCTGTCCACTAGCCTTCTATTACTTATCAAACAATCCCATTTAAAAAAGTTTTGTCTTTTTTAAAGTTTATATGCTCTCTAAACTTCCTCTTTAGTTCTCTCTGAAGTCAACTTCATCCCTGACTGTCCCAGCCTTTATTTTTAAACCACTATGAAAAGCTGGTGTGAGAGTATCAGTGCAGAAAATGATAAATAAGACAGGGAACTGTATGTCAAGGGTCTATTGGGGGTTAGCAACCAGTGATGAAACTGGAATAAATTTCAGAGTCTCTGGGTCCACCTGGAACCTCAAAACCTCTTGGAATTAGAAAGACACCAAAAATGCAAATTTCAGGATTACCTGATTATTAATAGCTATGTAAAAACCTTGAACATGAGAAATAAATTAGAGGTGAACTGCAGATAGAGAGGATATTTAATTTTAAATAAGAAATAGAGAAAGGAAGGGGTAAAAGGAAGAAATAAAGACAGAATAGAGACCATATAATTAAGGACTCAAAGTACAATTTAAAAGGAGCAAATAAACTATGAGAAAAGAATTGTACATAGGAAAATAGTTTCATTTAGGGTGGACATCAGGAAAAGTGATTTGAGATAGTCACCATGTGAATGTGTGAAAAATCATCGTGTTGTCGTGTAGCTTCATCTTAGAGATCTTGGGCATTAATTTTTTACAGTCTGTCAGTGAATGAATGGAAGGCATATCCTAAAAAAAAATTTTAAATGAGAATCTTTAAGGTTGTCTAGGCATACACTCATATTATCAGCAAATAGCAACAGTTTGGCTTCCTCTTTACCAGTTTGGATGCCCTTTATTTCTTTCTCTTGTCTGATCGCTCTGTCTAGGACTTCTAGTACGATGTTGAAGAGAAGTGGTGAGAGTGGGCATTCTTGTCTTTTTCCAGTTCTCAGAGGGAATGCTTTCAGCCTTTCCCCATTCAGTATTATGTTGGCTGCGGGTTTGTCATAGATGGCTTTTATTACATTGAGGTATGTCCCTTTTATGCTGATTTTGCTAAGAGTTTTAATCATAAAGGGATGCTGGATTTTGTCAAATGCTTTTTCTATGTCTATTAAGATGATCCTGTGATTTTTGTTTTTAATTCTGTTTACGTGGTGTATCACATTTACTGACTTGCATATGGTAAACTATCCCTGCAATCCTTGTATAAAACCCACTTGGTCATGTCCCATCAAAAAGTGGGCCAAGGACATGAATAGACAGTTCTCAAAAGACGATAAACAAATGGCCAGCAAACATAAAAAATAGCCAACATCACTAGTAATCAGGGAAATGCAAATCAAAACCACAATGCGATAACACCTTACTCCTGCAAGAATGACCATAGTAAAAAAAATAAATAAATAAATTGGCATGAATGTGGTGAACAGGAAACACTTCTACGTTGCTAGTGGGAATGTAAACTAGTACAACCACTATGGAAAACAATGTGGAAATTCCTTAAAGAACTAATAGTAGAACTACCATTTGATTCAGCAATCCCACTACTGGGTATCTACCCAGAGGAAACAAAGTCATTATACAAAAAAGATACTTGCACATGCATGTTTATAGCAGCACAATTTGCAAACATGTAGAACCAACCCAAATACTTATTAATCAATGAGTGGATAAAGGAACTGTCATATATAAATGTATGACATGTATATATGTCATATATATGAATATATGTTCATATTTATATATGAACATGGTTTCATATATATGAACTGTAATATGTCATATATGTTATGTATATAAACTGTTGTGTGTGTGTGTGTGTGTGTGTGTATGACACAATACTATTAGCCATAAAAAGGAATGACTTCATGGCATCTGCAGCAACCTAGATGAGATTGGAGAATATTATTCTGTGTGATGTAACACAGGAATGGAAAAACAAACATTGTATGTTCTTTCTCTAAGTAGGAGCTAAACTATGAGGATGCAAAGGCATAAGAATGACACAGTGGACCTTGGGGACTCCAGGGTGAAGGATGGGAAGGGGGTGAGGGATAAAAGACTACAAATTGGGTGCTGTGTATAGGGCTCAGGTGATGGGTGCACCAAAGTCTCACAAATCGCCACTAAAGAACTTGCCGATGTGATCAGACACCACCTGTTCCCCAATATCCTACAGAAATAAAAAAAAATTCTAAAATATAGAATTCTACAAAAATTCATTGGTAATGATGTTTCTGGCATCTTCTGAATGGGTGGTTCCATTTTATTGGAGTAAGTGGAAGTTGTAGGGCAGACGGAACTGTAGTTTGTCACAATTTAAAAGGGTACATTGGAGAGAAACTTCTGGAATGGTAACAGGGAAAGTACGGTGGACACTCTTGCCAGTGAAGCAGTCACTTAACCACTGAAAATTGTGAATAAAACATATAAAAACATTCAAAATCTCTGGAAATGGTTCTAAGGGCATAGAGTAGATAGCGGAAAAATATACTTAAGGAAATCTACTAAATCTTGATAAGAACAATGAGCTTGTGGCAATTGAGACATGATCCACTCACAGCACTCCCTCTTCTCCCCTACTGAGTGTGAGGGGAGCTGTACTCCAGACATGTTTAGCAAAAACATGGGACTACGTCTTCACCACATTTTCAGTTTAAGACTGCAGTTTCGCCAGGGAGAATGGACCAGTAGCACATTGCGTAGTCTCAGTTCCAGACTGTAGATAACTCTGCTCCAGAGCTCTTTGCTGATACCGCCACCACTTTCAGGTTAAAGGTTCTGCTCTAGGTAGATCAGGTCAAGAATCCTTGGCCCTGAATGCACCTGGCTGCCCCAGCTTGCTTGTAGGGCAGAAGTTCCACACCAAGAGAGGCAAGCACAGAATACTGGGGTCTAACATCTCCCCTGAGATCAGGGTTGCTACTCTGGAAGAAGTGGGCCACTAACTCCTCCAATGACATAGACTTTCTGCATATGGAGAGAGACAAGACTTAAACACAAAGAGCCTCACAGCTGAAGCAAAACAAAGTTTTTTCAACAATGTCCATGTCTTAATATATAGAACATGCAAAGATATCACCTTACATGGCAAAAGACACTTTGCACATTTGATTGCATAAAGATATTGCGATGGAAGTATTATCCTGGATTATCTGAGTGGTTCCATTGTTATGAAACTGGTCCTTATGAGATGGAAACCTAAGGGTGAGAGGGAGAGACACAGGTATATGTAATGATAAACACAAGAGTTGGAGTGATTTAAAGAAGGCCTCAAGCCAAGGAATGCTAATAGACTCTAGAAGCTGAAGAGCAAAGAAACTGATTCTCCTGTGGAACCCACAGAAGGAATGTAGCCTTGCCAGCACCTTGAATTTAGACTTCTCACCTAACCAGTGTAATAGAATAGATACTTGTTAAGTCTCTATGTTTGCAGTAATTTGTTACAGTGGCAATAGGACATGAGTGCAACTCTCCCAAATGACACTGGCTTTATTTAAAACAGTGTGGATCACGAGGTCAAGAGATCGAGACTATCCTGGTCAACATGATGAAACCCCGTCTCCACTAAAAATACAAAAAATTAGCTGGGCATGGTGGCGCGTGCCTGTAATCCCAACTACTAAGGAGGCTGAGACAGGAGAATTGCCTGAACCCAGGAGGCGGAGGTTGCGGTGAGCCAAAATCGCGCCATTGCACTCCAGCCTGGGTAACAAAAGCGAAACTCCGTCTCAAAAAAACAAACAAACAAACAAACAAACTAAAAAACAGTGTGGGAAAGATCATGCCCAAGGGCACTGCAGAAAACAACAGATATCTTAATGGTGAGCAGCTGAAAGGAGGCTGATAGCTACAAGATCTTATAGCAACAGGCGAATTGGTTGAGCAGTTGAAGATGACCAGAGAAAACCAGCAGAGAGCTAAATAAAAGCCTCCCTGAGGTCTGAGCAACCTCACAGCCTCAGCACCCTGCCGCTGTAGAAGAATCCCTTTTAATTGGATCAGATAGTGGAGCAATTTACACCCCAGGGTATTGTTAAAAAATACAGTTACTACCTGATGAAGGCCATCTATGAAAAATCTCACATCCAACATTATACTTAAAGGTGAAAAACATCGTGTTTTTTCTTAAAATCAAGAGCAAGACAAGAATGACTACTATTGCTGCTGCTCACATTGTGCAAAGGTTCCACTCAGGGAGATTAGAAATAATAAATAAGTAGAAATCATCTATATTTGTAGTGAAGGAATAAAAATGTCTATATTTTCAGGTGGGGTGGCATGATTTTGTTAAATAGAAAATCTTAAGAAATCCACTAAAACATTACTAGAATTCATAAATAAGCTCAGCAACATGAGTGAATACAAGATCTACATGTGGAAATCAATTGCATTCATAGAAATATAGATGAACAAAAACAAGCTAAAAAGATATTTATATTTACAATATTATGGAAAAGGAAAAATGCTTAAGGATGAGTTTAACAAAAGGAGTGCCAGACAAGTACATTGAATCACTGCAGCAGGTAGAATAATGCTTCCCCAAAGATAACCCCCTTATCCCTGGAAATTGTGAATATGTTTTGTTTTATGGCAAAGAGGAATTAAGGTTGCTAATGACTGACTTTATGATAGAGAGATTATCCTACATTATCTAATTGTTCCAACGTAATCACAAAGGTTCTTATATGAAGAACAAACAAGAGTCAAGGTATAAGTGATATCACATGAGAAAAGTTCAACTCGCCATTGCTGAATTTGAAAATCAAAAGGGGCTGTGCACTAAGGATGTTAGCAGCTCATGGACACTGGGAAAGACAAAGAAACTGCATTTCTTATAGAGCTTTCAGCGAGAAATGCAGCTGTGTTGACATCTTGATTGAGCCCTGTGAGATCAAGGCAGACCAATGATTAAGAAAACAAACAAAAACGTAAATTAACTGTAAAGTATTGCGTGATTTTAAGCCATTAAGTGCTCTAAGTATGCAGTAAAATGTTACAGCAGCAATAAAAGACTGATACAACTATAAAACAGCGGAAAGAAATTCATCATAATTTAACATTGTTAAAATGCCAGTATTCTTCAATTGATCTACAGATACAGCACAATTCCTATAAAAATCTCAGTAGCTATCCCCCCCCAAATTGACAAGTCAAGTTTTAAATTCATATTTAAGCAAAGGATAATGACTGCTATTTGTATTTAATAACAAAGTTGGAGGGCTCACACTTCTCAAATTTAAAACTTACTACAAAGCTATAGTAATTAAGAAAGAGTGGTACACCATAAACATTTATATCAATGTAAATAAGAATGCACAAGCCATTACATCCCTGTCCAATTGACTTTGATAAAGCTGCCAACACAATAAAATGGAGAAAGAACAGTCTTTCCAACAAATTTTGCTGGGACACTTGGGTATCCACGTACAAAAGTATATAGCTGGACATCTTCTCCATGCCATATGCAAATATTACTCAACGGTACTACACACCTAATTGTTAGAGATAAAATACAAATCTTTTCACAGAAAATACGTGAGTAAATCTTCATGACTTTGGGCTAGGCTATGATTCTTAGATATAACACTAAAAAAACCCAAAAAACAAAAACCATATGGTGAATTTTGTCAAAATTTTAAAATTTTGTGCTGTAACTAATACTATCAGGAAAGTAAAAATATAAACGTTAAAAGGGTGAAAATATTTACAATCTTACATCTACTCAGAGACTAGGATTTCTCCCCAGAATGTGTAAAGAACTCTCATAGCTCCATCATTAAAGGTAAATAACCCAATTTTAAAAAGAGTAACATATCTCAGTTGATATTTATCTAAATAATATATATATATCTAAATGGCTAGAAGAATATATACCCAACATCATTAATTGCTAGGGAAATGCTTATCAAAACCACAATGAAATATTACTTTTTCCCACCAGGAGACCTATAATAAAAAAGACAGATAATAACAAGTATTGGAGAGAATGAACAGAAATTGGAACTCTCATCTGCTACTAATGGGACTGTGAAATTGAGTGGCCACTTTGAAAAACAGTTTAGTAGTACCTCAAAATATTAAACATGATGTTACTCCTGTTTTAGTTTGTTCTCATGCTGCTAATAAAGACATACCCAAGACTAGGTAATTAATAAAGGAAAGAGGTTTAATTGACTCACAGTTCAGCATGGCTGGGGAGGCCTCAGGAAACTTACACTCATGGCAGAAGGGGACACAAACACTTTTTCAAGTTGTGGCAGCAAGGAGAAGTGCCAAGCAAAATAGGGAGAAGCCCCTTATAAAACCATTAGCTATCATGAGAACTCATTCAATATCACAAGAACACCATGAGGGTAACCACCTCCATGATTCAATTCAATATTATTATTGACATATTATTCAATAATAATAAATGAATTTCTAATACATGCTACAATATGAATGAACCTTTAAAACATGTTCAAAGAAGTCAATCACAAATGACTGTATGTTGTATGATTCCATTTATATTACATGTCCAGAAAACCTGTAGAAACAAAAAACAGATGAGCTGTTTCCTAGGGTGTAAGAAGTGGGGTGGTGGTGGTCATGTAAGAAACAGAGATTAACTGCTAATGCAGAGTTTCTTTTCAGATTGATGAAAAAGTTCTAATATTGTGTTACGATGATGACTGCACAACTCTTAGTATGCTGAAAAACACTTTAAATGAATGCAGAGTATGTTGTATATGTTATGTCTTTAAAAAGATGTTTAGAAAAAGTAAAGGTAGAAAAAGGAGAGACTGAGACATAGAAGGTATTTAAAGAACATGAGAGGATTATTGTTCCAAGGGTGGAACAATAGCTACTTATTTCATTAGCTACTTGTAGTGAAATAGCTACTAGACAGTCACTACCTCTAGGAGCTACTTCTACTGCTAGTGACTCTTTGGTCTTCCTCTTCTGAGATGCAGGAAAACCACTCTTCCCTGCTAGTTGGTCATAGCAGGACTGTATGACTAGTTCTGGACCAATAGTTGTGGGAAGAAAGGTTGTATATTACTTCCCAGTCAAGCATTCAATTTCAGTGTGAGATCCCCCAGCCCTCTCTTCCCTTGCTGTGTCAGGTAAGGCGACTGTGTGCTTCAGAGGGTGCAATGACAGTTTAATAGAGTTTTGCAGGGCCTAGTTCAGTAGATATGAACTGGAACTCAGAACAACAAAAAAATGTGCATGAGCAAAAAATGCACTTTGTGTGTTGACCACTGAAATTTTAGAGTTGCTTTTTACTACAACATAACGTGTGATATCTGACCTACACAGCAAGGTCATGGAGAAACTGGAGTATGGATATATATAATAATTGACTTCTGTGTTTGAAAAGCAAGCACTCTATTGTAAAACAGGTACAAATTCTGCCTAATTTATTTGGGTTAGGAAAAAATGGCTAACAACATTTCTCCCTCCTCGAATATGTTGGGTCTTGTAACAATGAAGCCTGCTTTTAGTTAGCTGCATGATTCATTTGAAACAATCTGATTGACAGAAGGGGAATGATTTCATATATATATATATATTTTTTTTTTTTTTATAGGACTAAAATTTAATCTCTCACACAACTAATAATTCTCCATTTTCTATTTTCACATGTTCTTATTTTTTCTTTAGTCAGTGGATAAAAGATTTCTAGTAGGAGTGAATTTGGATAAAGGATCTACCATTTATATACATACATAATATATATACATATACAATCTCATACAAATTGAGTATGCTTTATCTGAAATACTTGGTTTCAAAAGTGTTTTGGGCTTCAGAATTTTTAGATATTGGAATATTTGCATTATATATTGGTTGCGTATCCCTAATCTAAAAAAGCCCAAAATCTGAAATGTTCTGAAATTGTATACATGTCAAATTTTTTGAGTATTTCTAACTTTTGAGGGCCAATGACCCTCAAAAAATTATTTTAGAGTATTTTTGATTTCAGATTTTTGAAATTAGAGATGCTCTAAATATATCCGTATTAAATTTGTCACTGTAACTTCTAAGCATGTTGCTTTTTATTTTTTAGAGAAATAGTTATTAAAATGTTATTTCTTAATGCACATGAGTTTGGAGTTAGTTTTCTCTTTCATTTTCCTTATCCCACATTCCTGAGATCACTGGTAAGAGAAGAAAACATGCTTTGCTCTGGGTCAGGTGCTACATTCGAATGTCCTGGTCATGACACTGGGTTCCATTTAATAAATTACTGCTGTGGGGACACTAAGTGGCATCCTAGTAGCTTCAAATCCATTAAGAGACAATTTGCTAACTTAGTGGGAGAGGAATCAGGGGTAGTATTGGCATTACCTTGTGTACCTGAAGTTCAGGACTCCTCCTCACAGCTATTTCATCCAATTAATTTAGAAGGCTAAATTATCCCTATTGTACAAATGGACAAACACCTATAACATCAGTGAGAAATGTATCAGGTTCCCATAAAACAGGGTGCCATTTCCTGATACAGGATAAAGGTGGCTTTAAATTTTGCTGTTCTCCCTCAGACATTATAGGCTGTCCTACCATGTTCTTTGTACAAGTCTGAGACAAATTTGACCACAAAGCAAAGCGATGCTTGGAATTACACTGTTCTTAGAGTGGGACCCCAGGATAAAGAAGAAACGGGATTATATAATATCTATATAATGAAGAGTAGAGAAATCAAAATAGTCAGTTTAGACAAAGGAAAAATATAATGCTAAAAATAGTACGTATATATCCAGCACGCTAAATTTACAAATAACTTACACATCAGTGTTTCTTCATTTATTCTTCCAAAGAATGTGCAGGTTAATTGACTCTCTTACTTTCACAAATGAGAAAACTGAAGCTTGAGCTTGGTGATGTCTATAAGGTGACACTCCTAGGAACTCAGGACAGTCAGTATCTCAGCGTAGGTATTAGATAACCTGCTCCATTCATTACCCTTACTAATCAAATCCCAAATTCACATTTTCTTATAACTACTGACCTAATCTTGCTTTTTATTTCTTTACAATGCCATCTTTTTACCTAGCCCTCATTCAGTACTTTCTGGACACATCTGTGTTATTGCTATTTCTACAAAGACCAATTTTATTCATGCCTTGAGGAACTTACATTTGCTTTTTTATCTTCCTGTGTAATTCTCTCTGAAGATCTTCCTATAGCTGGCTCCTTCTTACCATTCTCAAAGCTCACTTACACATTCTCTCCTTGGATTCAACTTCTTTGTCTGCTTCATCTAAAGAAGTTCCCCTTGAAAATTTTTATTGTATAAGACTCTTCTCTCTTTTTGATTTTAATCTTCATAACAGTGATTTATATCCTATTTAGTCATTTAACAGCTGCCTTTCTCTTCTAGAATTTCCTAAAAGAGTAGATTCACTATCATTGTACTCAATAACATATCCTCAATATCTAAAATAGTCTCTGGGTTACAATAGATGGCAAATAAAAATTAACTAGGTGAATGAAATAATATATTGGCTTTGGGGGAAAGACAGACAGTATATCTACCTTTATGAAATATATGAGAACTGATAAACTTGTGTTTAGCTTCAGAGGTCAGAAATGGGCTCTGTAGATGAGGTTCTAAATAGATAATTGAAGTTAACCTTTCACAAAGAAAGAATTTAATAAAACATTACATCTCTGATTCCAGGAAACAGGCTGTCCCACACGGTGGTTCATTAGCACTGATGAAATGTTCATGAAAAGGACAGGTGTGCATTCTGAAGATGTGGGGATACCTGTGTTAGGCATTTGGTGATGCTAATGTTGCCTCCATCCTATTTTATCTTATCACTTCTGAAAACTACAACTCTAAAGAGAAACACACACACACACACACACACACACACATACACACACATATTTTTTTTTTTTTTTTTTACTGAACAAAAATGATGAACTGGGCAAGCCTGTTAATTGTACTTCATTATTTTCCATTAAACTCAGAAAAATAAGATTCTTCTAGGAATTGCACATGATCCTGTTTCCAATAGCCTCCTAACAAAAAAGAAAGTTTTAACAGCACATTAGACTTCAACTGACATTAAATGTGTAATTACCCCCAATTAATCAGTGAGGAATAATTTAAGCTGCAATGGACCACAAATTAGACTTAAAAATGGCTTAAACAAATAAGGCTTTTTAATTTCCGTGTAAATAGAAGTCTGGGGACAGGTAGTTTCCAGTAATAGATTGTGCAATGGTGTCACAACTTCCAAATTTTATTTCTGTCTGCTCCTCTATACTGTGGATTGATAGTGTTACCCCTCAAGCAGTTTTACAAAGAATATATGACTGTTGCTGAGCATCAGGTTTTTCCTGGCCCAATATTAAATAATAGTACTTCTTTTGTACCATTGTTACTAGAAATAAGGAGACAATGTTCGACAAGTACTCAGCACTGATCATTGTCTTGGGCTCCACCATTTTCCCCATTTGTTTTTTTACATCATTACTCCATTTCTGTTACATTTAATTCCTCTGTCAGCACTCAAATTTCACCTTCATCTGTACTCATCTCTGCTTATTGTTTAGGTCCAAACAGCCACTTGGAGAAGTTTTCTCTCACAAACTTGCACAATGTATTCTTCTACCATCTGCCATCCCCCCAGCCTTCTCCATGCCCAAAGTTTAGAGTTCTGAATATGTCTACTGAGGGAGTATGATTACTTAGGTCATGACTACGTATACTGTATAATTAAACATCCAGCATTTCAGTTCCAGCCAGCAAGTGTTATGAAATAATACTGCATGCCAGGCACAGGAGAATTTCTGAGAAGCCTTCTTCCAGTTCCTGTGAGTGCAGGTATTCACTTGTACTTCTGGGAGCATGCAGCCAGTCTGGCTCTCTGAGAGAAGATGCTAAAATGAAAGTGTACAAGGAAGGTATTAATTAGGGATCAGTAGATACCATAAAAGGGAACAGGGGAGAAAGGGGGACTGTGCAGAGGAAGAAGTCAAACTGTGGTACAGCCAGAAAGAGCCTCAGCCCCAAACAAGTAATACTCGTCAAAATCATTCCAGTTGAGCCCAAATCACCAGGTCTTCACATCCCTTCCTTCCTCAGTCACCAGTGTGGGCTGTCCAGAGGTAGAGATCTCAGGCAATTCCATTTTGAGGGGTTGACAGCTGGAGTTGGTCTGCTAACCACACTCCCTGTAGTTGGGAAGGAAGCCCTTCCTTGAAGAGAGATCTGCATAGCTCCTCCCTTAGTATACCAGAGACTATGTCTTGGAACACTGAGATCCACTTCTTAAGATATATTCAGGATACGACTTCAGGATTCCAGTGAACTTGTATTCCTAAGAAGAAACATAAGAGGCAAGTAAGTGTGATGAACTACGGCCCCTGGTACTACAAGTTTCAGTTACACAGTAACGTTGTCTTTCTTTACCCACCATATGGTCTAGATTCTGCTTCACCTCTGCCATCATCAGAGGTCTATCTGCGGCATGACCTAGACCTCCTCACCAAGAGGCCTCAGTCCCTGGTTACAATGTCCTTATTAGGCCAGGGTTGCCAAACCTGTTATTTTACAATCACAAGTAGCAATGGAGAGACACCAAGATCTACCTATGTGGATCATAGGAGTTCCACAAATATTCCTCTTTGCTCACATTCTGAAACAGGATCCCAGCCTCCACCTGCTTATCAGAGTCAATTACTTCTGCAAAGGTAGTAACCCCTTTTGGCTGGTAGTCTATTGATACAACAAGCCCAAACTGCTCAGGTTGCAGCTATAGCTAAGCAGAACTGTTGCAGTGTTCCCTTGCGAGAATTGCCTCCCTTTTAAGAACGAAGATTTCTAATTCTACATTTCAAGGTTGTGGAGATGGGAAGGAAAAATTCTCATGTGAGTCCTTTGGTTTGGTAGCAATTGGGTCACTCCTGCTTCTATTCCTCAGTTCCTAAACCCATCTATTCTTTCTCTTGGGACACACCACCATGTAAAATCTCAACCAAATGCTTGTACAAATCCTGGCACTATTTTTCACAGAGTATTGCCCCTAAACCAGCACTTCAGCTATGCCTTGAGCAGGATATTCAATCCTCTTTCAGGCTGGCGTCTGGATAGGGCAGAACGTGGGACATTCCATTGTGACGGTGCAACTCCCATACCTGGATGCAACACGTTCGTCTTATTAAGAATGATTTTCGGGCTTCCTGGATTGATTTTCTCATGTATTTGACAAAACCAAGTTTATAATGAGTAGTTTTGTCTACATTGTCAAATCATGTCCTGTGGTCAGATATTTTGTCTTCACTTGGAATTCTTCCTCGAAAACTTACAATTATTTGCTGCAGTGGCGTGGATTGGTTACTAAACTCTAATGGCTTGTGTTGTATTTTTATTTTTCATTGAATCTTGTCAAAAATTCCTAATTGCATGGTTTTTTACACCAGTGAAATCTTCAACACCATAATATATGCCAGATCCTATGGTCCTTTCTGGGCCATAGTATGGCCCAGACTCCTGTACTGCTTCCGTAGTGCCTGAACCTGCTGCAGAACGCTTTTCTTCTCTAGGCCCACCAGCCTGGGCAGCCTCAGTGTTACCAAGAAGATGGACCAAAGCAGCATTCCTAGCACTGGACCATGTTTCTTCCAGGTCCCAAAGGCATGAGACATGGTAACTTATCTTTTACTTTGGAGGCCATGTGTTTTTGTTTAGTTTTGTTTTTGTTTTTGAGCCAGAGTCTCACTTTGTCGCCAAGCTGGAGTGCAATGGCGTGATCTTGGTTCACTGCAACCTCTGCTTTCTGGCTTCTTAAGCGATTCCCCTGCCTCAGCCTCCCGAGTAGCTGGAACTACAGGCGCGTGCCACAACGCCCAGATAATTTTGGTATTTTAGTAGAGACAGGGTTTCACCATGTTGGCCAGGATGATCTCAATCTCTTGACCTCATGATCCACCCGCCTTTGCCACCCAAAGTGCTGGGATTACAGGTGTGAGCCACCATGCTTGGCCAGTGGAGGCCATGTTTCTAGAGCATGATCTTATGATCATGATCTTATGTTCCCATGATCTCATGATATTACGACCTTCCTAACTATTCAACCCCTAAAAATGTACAGACAAGTGTAGTCTCTAAATGTTTTTTGACACATTTTCTGTCCTCGGGAGCATAGGTTTCTTATACAGGCTTCTGGCTTATTAGCCACTGCTTGCTCGTCCAGCTCAATCAACATAGTATCTTCAATGTAATTGATCAATGTGATGTTTGCCATAATACCCAGAAAATCAAGGTCGCTTTGGGTTTTACTATGACAGAAAGTAGACAGCAAATTCCTGGGGCAAAACTCTGTGACTGTATGTGCGTGTGTGTGTGTGTGTGTGTGTGTGTGTGTGTGTGTGTTTTATTTCATGCAAATTCAAACTGTCTTGATTATCTTTTCTGATAAGGATGGAAAGGAACACAACAGCCAAGTTCACATGCCACTTTCTTGAGGACATATTTACATGCTCGTTCAAAGACTCTGTTTGTCATCATGGCTCCAACTGGAGATACAACGTGGTTGAACTTGAAGTGGTCTACAGTAATCCTGTAGGATTCTTACAGTTTCTGTGTTGTTTAATGTGGTTTAAAAAGTTATCACAGTGATCTCACATTTCCCAGAAACGTTTTTCTTAGGAATGGCACTAATCATGCCTTTCCTTTGGGATACAGTATTGTTTCTAATTTAATATATTGGGTGTGAGAAAAACAGTGTTGATTTCAGAGTTTTCTTCTTGGGCTTCTCTACTATGATAGCTTTTACCCCACAGATCCCCAAAGGGAGATTTTGTGTCAATTTCCCAATCTATCTCAATTTTATGGACCGGAAAAATGACAGCTGGAATAATTTTTGTTGTTGATATCATGGATCACTGTAAGCTAGATGCTGAGCAGGACTCCAGGATATCCTCTGACATCCATAAGACCCTACTCCAACAAAGAATCTTTGTGATGGCTTGTTTTACGTGTAAACTTTGCTAGCATATAGGACCCAGTTACTTAATCCAACACTGGTTTAGGTGTTGCCCCATAGGTATTTCTGGATGGAGTTAGCATCTACAATCAACTGATTTTAAGTAAAAGAGAACAGGTACTATTTCCTCCATTTGCCTGTCTCCAGTGCCTGATATATGATCTGCAGTCACTGAATCCCTTTGACCACACAACTTCCTAATTCATCGGTAAAATGTTTAACAATTGGAGCACAATGTTATGTCAGGAACTGTCTCTACTCACTTTTTGCTGGTGTTGTGCACTTACTGCCAGCCAGACAGTCAGTAGCTTTGTTCTAAAGCCCTGTCTTACAACCTGCTTTCCTGGATTGCTCTTGGTATCAATGCTTGAGGTTGGAAGCTGTCAGCTTGCCAAGGATTAGAGCTCTAAGTAAATTCGGATGTGCTGAAGGGTACAGGGCAAGGCACCAACAGCATCTGCCATGTTGGCCAGTAGAGAGGAACAGTTCTTGTTACTGTGGTGGTTGTGTCTTCTGTTGCTGATGGCATTATTATTATTATTATTGGTACTAGTGAGTGGCTGCAGAAAATGATCAACACCTGCAGATTGTTTTTTTAAAGTGTTGTTTCTCTAGCTTTGCAATAAGGCAATGCCAATAATAGAGACTCCCTTCAAATAAAAATAAATAATTTTCAACATCCATTTTACAAAGGTAACTAAAAGGTGGGCCCCAGAACAGACAAACTTGTCTTAGGGTTAATTGCTGGGCTTTCCCTGTGATTCCACCTGTATTTTGCAATTTAGTGTCTTTTCCTCTTTTCCTGCTGTTGTGTCTGTTTGCCGGAAGCCTGTGGTCTGGGCATGCTGCCCAGTTAGATTTAATTTTGGTTTTCTACTTATGCAGCATCCTAGCTGTGGTTTGGAGATGACATTTTACAAATTTTGTTTAGGCGTTTTTGTTTATTTATGGTGGAACAAGTACAGAAAGCTTGTGCCCAGCCTGTTTGGATAATAGCATTTAAAATAGAAGAAATAAAACTAATAGCAAATGATAATACATACAAATGTGTGATTATACAGACACTGGTGCAAGTTTACATGTCTTCAAATGGAGCTTTGGATATAACAACAGGACAATGCTGTCATCTCTCTCTTCATTTCCAATCTTTTCCTGTAATAACCTGAAAAATGAGAGAGACCAAAATATAGGTTTGTGGCCATGGTATGTCTTCTGAAAGGACGGGGTAAGCATGCAGGACTGACACTGAGCTGGAAATTCATAGTGTGTCCAGACTCCAGAGCCAGGAAGTGAGCTGGGCTCCCATCCCATTCTGAAGTTGCCAGGGAGTGAACTTGACCTGCAAGGAGGTAAGCTGACCGCCTGCATTCCCGCTGTAAGTTGCTTCTTTAGGGTTCTGCTGGAGCTTTCTTAGTTTGTGAATGGAATCTCAGCTGGTTCCCATAGGTTTTCTGGTTACTTTCAGATATCACAATGTCCAGTTCCCTCCATGGAATCTCTCATACATTGTAAAGCTTCCCTCTATCCCTTAGTCTTTTTTTTTAAAATTTTTTATTAGATTTTAGGTTTTGGGGTACATGAGCAGAGCATGCAAGACAGTTGCGTAGGTACACACATGGCAGTGTGCTTTGCTTTCCTTCTCCCCTTCACCCACATTTGGCATTTCTCCCCAGGCTATCCCTCCCCACCTCCCCCTCCCACTGGCCCTCTCCTTTTCCCCCCAATAGACCCCAGTGTTTAGTACTCCCCTTTCTGTGTCCATGTGTTCTCATTTTTCATCACCCGCCTATGAGTGAGAATATGCGGTGTTTCATTTTCTGTTCTTGTGTCAGTTTGCTGAGGATGATGTTCTCCAGATTCATCCATGTCCCTACAAACGACACAAACTCATCATTTCTGATTGCTGCATAATATTCCATGGTGTATATGTGCCACATTTTTTCAATCCAGTCTATTATCAATGGGCATTTGGGTTGATTCCAGGTCTTTGCTATTGTAAACAGTGCTGCAATGAACATTCGTGTACATGTGTCCTTATAGTAGAACGATTTATAGTCTTTTGGATATATACCCAGTAATGGGATTGCTGGGTCAAATGGAATTTCTATTTCTAAGGCCTTGAGGAATCGCCACACTGTCTTCCACAATGGTTGAACTAATTTACACTCCCACCAACAGTGTAAAAGTGTTCCTTTTTCTCCACATCCTCTCCAGCATCTGTTGTCTCCAGATTTTTTAATGATCGCCATTCTAACTGGCGTGAGATGGTATCTCAATGTGGTTTTGATTTGCATCTCTCTGATGACCAGTGACGATGAGCATTTTTTCATATGATTGTTGGCCTCATATATGTCTCCTTTCGTAAAGTGTCGGTTCATATCCTTTGCCCACTTTTGAATGGGCTTGTTTGTTTTTTTCCTGTAAATCTGTTTGAGTTCTTTGTAAATTCTGGATATCAGCCCTTCGTCAGATGGGTAAACTGCAAAAATTTTTTCCCATTCTGTTGGTTGCCAATCCACTCTAGTGACCGTTTCTTTTGCTGTGCAGAAGCTGTGGAGTTTCATTAGGTCCCATTTGTCTATTTTGGCTTTTGTTGCCAATGCTTTTGGTGTTTTGTTCATGAAGTCCTTGCCTACTCCTATGTCCTGGATAGTTTTGCCTAGATTTTCTTCTAGGGTTTTTATCGTGCCAGGTCTTATGTTTACGTCTTTAATACATCTGGAGTTAATTTTAGTGTAAGGTGTCAGGAAGGGGTCCAGTTTCTGCTTTCTGCACATGGCTAGCCAGTTTTCCCAACACCATTTGTTAAACAGGGAATCCTTTCCCCATTGCTTGTTTTTGTCAGGTTTATCAAAGATTGTATAGTTGTAGATATGTTGTGTTGCCTCCGGTGCCTCTGTTTTGTTCCATTGGTCTATATCTCTGTTTTGGTACCAGTACCATGCTGTTTTGATTACTGTAGCCTTGTAGTATAGTTTGAAATCCGGTAGTGTAATGCCCCCCGCTGTGTTCTTTTTGCTTAGAATTGACTTGGCTATGCGGGCTCTCTTTTGGTTCCATATGAAGTTCATGGTGGTTTTTTCCAGTTCTGTGAAGAAAGTCAATGGTAGCTTGGTGGGGATAGCATTGATTCTGTAAATTACTTTGGGCAGTATAGCCATTTTCACGATATTAATTCTTCCTAACCATGAACATGGAATGTTTCTCCATCTGTTTATGTCCTCTCTGATTTTGTTGAGCAGTGGTTTGTAGTTCTCCTTGAAGAGGTCCCTTACGTTTCTTGTGATATCCCTTAGTCTTTTTAATGCCACCAACTAGAACACCTGCAGCAGGGAAAAGGCCAGGATGGGATTCTTTACCCATTTATTAGATTTTTCCTCATCTCCTTTTCATTCATTTACTGTGTGGCCTCTGATCCTCCAGGGATAGAGAAGAAAGAGAGAACAGGTAATGGATAGAGACCTGGGAATACTGTTTTATGCAGAGAATGAGAGAGAGAGAGAGAGAGAGAGAGAGAGAGAGAGAGAGAGAGAGAGAGAGTGTGTGTGGGGGGGGTGGGGGCAGATATATATAAAATGATCCCTCCATCCTGGAGCTCCCTGAAGACTCCCCAGGTGGACATCTCCCTATATAGGAAACTAATTCATTCCCTTGGCTGCCTTCCCTGGCTGCTCTGTTTCTTAGTTATTTGCTTTTCAGATGTTCTCATATTCATTCCAGCAGGCACCTTCTACCCTCAGATACTCTCAGGTTTGAATCAGATAGCCATTTTCAAACCCCCAAATTTCAAGGAACACACATCCATCTTGCTAACTAGTTCCCTTGAAGTTCCACACTTGGTTTAAGGTGAAAAAGCAGAAGGCCCTCCTCTTCCTATGGCAATCAAAAGTTTTTCACACACATGCAGCCCTCTGAATTCACCCTTCCAGCCCCCAGGCTCTGATCTCCTCTATTTATATGGTGGGCTAACTGCCTTGACCATCACTGGTGAACCATTCCATTTGCAAGACCAGCACTACTGTGGTGTTATAGAATCAATTCTTTTTTTTTCCTAGCATTTGTAACATCCACAAAATCTTTAAGACTATGGAAATAGTCACATTTTATACCCTATTATAAACAAATTTACATTTTATACCCTATTATAAACAAATTTACATTAGAAGCCAAAGAAGTGCATATAAAAGATTTTGTATACATGTTGGCTTTATTCCTATTTCACTTATGCAGATGTTACCCTCATCCAGTAACCGAACACCATAGGTTTATTACCAAATTTTGAGGGGTATTACCTAGAATTCTACACCAGTACAAGTTTATGGTATTATTTGCCTGGGAAACAAGAAAATAGCAGTTCAGTATCTGAGAGGCAGTGTGTAACACAGAGATTAAATGCAATTGCTCATCTCTACCTTTGTTAAATTTTATCTCTGTAAGCCCATAGCTATATACTAAGAAAATATATTCAATCTTTCTATGTTTCATTTTTTCAACAATCAAGTAGTAATAATAATTGTACCTACCTTACAGGTGGTTATAAAGATTTAGATAATATATATGTGATACTTAGAAGAGTGGAATTAATAAATACTCAATAAACCTTAGCTATTACTGGCTTAGAGTTTGTGTAACGCACACACACACATCAAGTAAAACCATTTCTAGACAGTTGGTGATTAATTTTAGTCAATCAATAAAGCAACTGGTGATAAGCTTCTCTGTGCCAGAGTATTATGCTAAGCACTGAAGTACTGGGGAGTGTGGGTGTGGGTGAAAGAAACCAACTAAGCAGAACTCACTGGGGAAGTAGGAGAAACAACTCTCTGGAGAGTCTTTTCAGATATTTAAGGTCTGAGGAGACTCATATTGTGAAATAGCGCAAATTCAAACAAAATGAGGCAGTGTTCACCCTTTAAATTGGCAAAAATTTTAAAGTTTGAGAATACCCATTGCTGGAAATGATGTGAAGAAAACAGGCATTCTCTATACATAAAGGTAGACATTTATGAACTTTAGTGTTAAATGTCTACCTTTATTGTTATATTTGGAAAGCATCTACAAAAGGTGAGTTACGTGTGTAAAGACAATGGCTGCCCTGTAGTTAAGTATGGGCTGAGGTACACATCTGAGACATGTGTAAAGACAATGGCCTCACTGTAGTCACGTATGGGCCGAGGTACACATCTGAGACGTGTGTAAAGACAATGGCCTCACTGTAGTCACGTATGGGCCGAGGTACATGTCTGAGACATGTGTAAAGACAATGGCCGCACTGTAGTCACATATGGGCCGAGGTACACATCTGAGACGTGTTTAAAGACAATGGCCACACTGTAGTCACGTATGGGCCGAGGTACATGTCTGAGACATGTGTAAAGACAATGGCCGCACTGTAGTCACATATGGGCCGAGGTACACATCTGAGACGTGTGTAAAGACAATGGCTGCACTGTAGTTAAGTATGGGCTGAGGTACACATCTGAGACGTGTGTAAAGACAATGGCCACACTGTAGTCACGTATGGGCCGAGGTACACATCTGAGATGTGTGTAAAGACATTGGCTGCACTGTAGTCACGTATGGGCTGAGGTACACATCTGAGATGTGTGTAAAGACATTGGCTGCACTGTAGTCAACTATAGGCCGAGGTACACATCTGAGACGTGTGTAAAGACAATGGCCACACTATAGTCAAGTATGGGCCGAGGTACACATCTGAGACGTGTGTAAAGACAATGGCTGCACTGTAGTCAACTATAGGCCAAGGTACACATCTGGCACAGCATGACAATGGGATTGGAGTGCAGGTGCACCATCCTATGCATTATATAATCACAGTTATTTGGCCATAACGTGGGAGAGCTCATCACCTGGCTCTGAGCCACTATTGTGTGATATGCATAAATGCAACACTAACAGGGTGAGTGAGCTGCTGAATACAGCCATGTCCCACCAACCTGTGTTCTCCTGAGGGTTCCTTCAGCCTCCCACCCCTCACCCACAGACTACCTTGGAACTTCACAATGTGTATCTTCTGATTTTTATGTTGTATGTATGGATATCCTGGAAAAGGATAATCAAGATACACTCGGATGTTTATTTCATTTTTGTTTATAAAAATAGGACATATAACCCTGGAAACAAAATGTTCTTCAAGGAGAAAACGAACATATAATTTTTGGCCCAAAAGTCCTTCCTTATTCATAGGGGAAGCATTCCAAAACCCTTAGTGGGTGACTGAAATCACAGGACAATGAAGACTATACAGATGTTCCTTGATTTATGATGGGATTGTGTCCCAATAAACACATCACAAGTTGAAAATATCACAAATTGAAAATGCACATAATACACCTAACCTAACAAACCCCATAACCTAGCTGTCTCAGATGTGCTCAAAACACTTATATTAGCCTATAGTTGGGCAAAATAAGCTAAAATAAAGCCTATTATAAGTGTTGAATATTTCTTGTAATTTCTTCAATACTGTTCTGAAAGGGAAAACAAAATGATTGCATAGGTACTCAAAATACTGTTTCTACTGAATGCATATCACTTTTCCACCAGCATAAAGTGAAAAAATAGTAATATGAATCAGTTTAAGTCAGAGGACATGTGTATATACTATGATTTTTCTATACTTATATACCTATGATAAACTTTAATTTATAAATTAGTAAAAGATTAGCATCACCTGAGGGAATTTTTAGAGCAATAGAAGCTAGCATCTTCCTGCTGATTATTACACAGAATTTCTGGGAGTGTGAAGCACCGTGTGTGTGTGTGTGTGTGTGTGTGTGTGTGTGTGTGTGTGTAGCTCCCCTGATGCTAGTGAGGTGCCTCCAGGCTTAAGAATAGCTGAGTTTCTCATAGAGCTTCACAGCTTATGTACAAAAGGGATAGGGTGCCCAGATACTGGCCTCATCCTCTTCTATTTCATCTCTGGCCCAAACCAATCTGCAACTCAGAGATTTTTTTTTAACTTCTCATCTTGCCTCTGATGCATGAAGTCAGCTGCAGTTTTCTTTTTATTCATTATTTAAACTGGTTTTTTTAAAAATTATACTTTAAGTTCTGAGGTACATGTGCAGAATGTGAAGGTTTGTTACATAGGTATGCACATGCCGTGATGGTTTGCTGCATCCATCAACCCGTCATCTACATTAGATATTTCTCCTAATGCTATCCGTCCCCTATCTCCCACTCCTTGCTATCCCTCCCCTAGCCAGCCCCTCACCCCCCAACAGGCCTTGATGTGTAATATTCCCCTGAAAAATAAATAAAGGTTATTCAATTAGGAAAAGAGGAAATCAAAGTCTCTATTTGCAGATGACATGATTGTATATTTAGAAGACCCCATCATCTCAGCCCAAAATCTCCTTAAGCTGATAAGCAACTTCAGCAAAATATCAGGATACAAAATCAGTGTGCAGAAATCACAAGCATTCCAATACACCAATAAGAGACAAACAGAGCCAAATCACGAGTAAACTCCCATTCACGATTGCTACAAAGAGAATAAAATACCTTGGAATACAACTAACAAAGGATGTAAAGGACCTCTTCAAAGAGAACTACAAACCACTGCTCAAGGAAATAAGAGAGGACACAAACAGATGGAGAAACGTTCCATGCCCATGGTTAGGAAGAATCAATATTGTGAAAATGGCCATACTGCCCAAAGTAATTTATAGATTCAACACTATCCCCATCAAGCTACCATTGACTTTCTTCACAGAATTGGGGGGAAAAAAAAAACATCTTCAACTTCATGTGAAACAAAAAGAGAGCCCGAATAGCCAAGACAATCCTAAGCAAAACAGTACAAAACACAACAGAAAAAAACAAAGCTGGAGGCATCACGCTACCTGACTTCAACTTCGTTTTTCTAAGTTTGCTCTGTATTTTGAATTCTCTGGTTAGGAATACAGATCTTTTGAAGTGAACTGACCCTGCAGAACAGTCTTGGATAGCAAAAACTTCTCTTCCAGTCTCTGTAAAATTACCTGTCACTTACCTGTCAACAGGTTTACCCTGTAACTGTCTTTACCCACCACTGGAGAATTCTATTTTTGTTTTGTAGTTTTTGCTCTGAGTTACACTGTTTCTCCAGCATTTGCCTTACTGGGACCTGAAACATTAAAGTAGTATTTCTCAAAATTGATTGTGAGTCATCTAGGGATCTTGTTAAAATGCAGATTTGGAATCAGTAGGTCTGGGTGGGGCTGAAGATTCTTGCCTTTTAAAGAGATCCCATGTAATGTGGATGCTCCTAAAGCGTCACGGTCCACACTTTGAGGAGCAAAGCATCACAGCTCCTAGCTCCTGCCTTGCATTTTCTACTCTACCAGCCTCCATTAGATTTATAATTGCTCTATGCCACATCTTTGACCAGAGCTTGCGAGTGAATCATGGCATTTAGTAAATGGCATGGTCAGGATTTAGTCTAAGATGATTTAAACATTGGTATCTACTATATGTAGAAACATGTTTTCCAGGAATGATGATCACAGATTACACTTGCCAAACACATGCCAGCACTGAACAGTGTTCTTTTCATTTACGGTTTGCTAAAAATACATCTTATAATTCTATAAAGTAGACACTACTATTATCCCAGTTTTACAGTTGAAGACCCTGAGGTTAACTAGCACAAGATATCACAGAAAGTGATGGGATTGAAATTCAAACCCAAGTAATTATCTCCAAGAACTACTATTAACTGTTAGACTGTGCTTGTTTTTATATTATGTACAAAATGAGGCCAAGATAAAAACCAGTTATGCAACTTCAAACTGATGTCCATTACCTTTACTGTATTTTTATTCTGTCTGAAATAATATACAGATTTTTTAAATTGACTTTTAAGAAAAACTGCAGCTCAATAGCTTCAGCCCACCATTTTTTATCTTACTTTTTTTTTCTGTTTTCTTGTTTTAATTTTCAAAAGGCATGGGTTCTAGTTTCAACACCATATAAAGTGAAAGTCAGCTTTCTTATTGTTACGGAGGTGGGGATTCTTCTGGGATAGTCGTTTTTAACCAGACTGGAGTAAACTAAGGATTTGTACAAGTCTACATACTGTCCGTATCAGTGAGATTATAACTCAGAGATCTAGGTTGGGGTCCAGGAATCTGTAATTCAAACAACCCACAAATAATTGAAATGCATATTTTAGTTGAGAATGCCTTAACTGAATGGTCCCGAAGCTATTTATTTTCACACAGAAAACCAGCTATGACACCAATCCCCAGTAAACTGTGTTCTTGCTTTCCATGTGGGGCTTGCTGTCTTTCCTGTAGGAACAGGCAGTGCTGGAAGAAAACTTGTTTTGTTCCTGAAATCTTCTCCATTCAAGGTGAATGATTAGTGTGACAGTTGCCTCTCCTAGAGCAATCCCAACGTGAATGCACTGTTGGTCAGGTGATAGGTGGCTTAATTAGCAGGAGTCAGTGCACAGCTGCTACCAGTCTGGGGCTCTGTATGGCTGTCGAGCATCTGTTATGACTTTACAAAAGCTGGAGGGCAGGAAACCTTGGGGAGTAGTCTATTTCTTTGGTGCGTGTTTCCGTTGATGAAATTGTCTGCATGCAGAATGAGCCCATAGATCTTTATTTGGAAAGTCTTGAGAGTCTTCTTTGCTTGAAAGCGTGTGGCAGGTTTTTACTGTATCAGCAAGCAGAGACTGTACTGGGATTATTGAGTGGCACACGTTACAGCTATCTCTCAAGTCAGACCTCGAGCTGCATTTGGTCTTAATTTTCATCCTCATCTTATTCTATACCCTCTCTGTCTCGATCTCTCTGTCTCTGTCTCTCCTTTCTGTTTCCATCTGTCACTTGCAATCATAAAATATTAAAACAAGAAAGGCCCAAGGAAGTCATCCAGTTTAGTGGTCCCTGAATGATGGCCAAGAGATAATTATTTTTTTTTTATTATTTTCTATCACTAAATTATACATAGAGTTTTCTCCTAGCAAGATATTCTGGCAACGTAAACATTTTTAAAATCTCCAAAGCAGTTCTTATACACAGCAATTTTGGGATTCCTCATGTTATTGTTAAGTTGAAATCCAGAGAGGTTATAAAAAGATTGTTCACATATAAAAAGCAAAAGAATACAGAGTTCAGATTACCTGATTCCCAGTCCACTCTTTTTTCATACTGTATGTTCTTTCAATTTCTCACCCATCTATAACTACATAAGGACATTTCTGTAGTGCTCGTTAGTTAATTTTGTCCATCTAGAAACTTGTTCTTTTGGGCAACTATATACAATACTGTGATTTTCGAATGATGATTGATCATAGAATCTCATTCTCCTGCCCCAGGTTGGGTATGTGACCCAGTTCCTACTGGCCACTTATTTCTCTTATCTCAACATGTAAGTCCTGGGTTGTGCCTGTAATCAAACTTGGAACATTTTCTGGGTTCTTTGATTTTGAGATGACACAGTACGTGTCCGTTAAGTTAAAAGCTCAATGGTTGCAAATTAGGGGGTGTCACGACGCATGTTTGTTGGAATAAAGTTAACCCAGTTGCAATTGGGGAAAATGAGGCCACATATAAGATAGGCAGAGCCCAGAGATTCCAATTTGAAAGGAGGAGAAAGAGTGTATGTTTTTTTATTGAGCCTTTTAGTACCTGGATTCAGTACTTTCTGAAGCAAGTTGTCTCCTGATTGTATAATGTTTCTCTACTAAGTCTTTATCTGATTTCCCAGTAAGTTTTCCTATATCGTTTTCTGTGTTATGAATGGAATGTTTGTGTCCCCACAAAATTCATGTTAAAGCCTTTGTTCCCCATGTGATGATATCTGGAAATGGAGCCTTTGAGAGTTAATCAGGTCCCTCATGATGGGATTAGTTCCCTTGTAAGAAGAGAAAGGGAGTGATCTCTCCCTCAGCTGGCACAAAGAGTTCATGTGAGCACACAGCAAGAAGGCTGCTGTCTGCAGGCCAGGAAGAAGGCCCTCCCCAGAACCCAACCATGCTGGCATCCTGATCTCAGACTCCCATCCTACAGAACTGTGAGAAATAAATATCTGTTGTTTTCAGCCACCCAGGCTATGGTATTTTCGTATAGAAACCTGATATGGTTTGGCTGTGTCCTCACTTGAATCTCATCTTGAATTGCAGTTCTCGTAATTTCCACAAGTCATGGAAAACAGCCAGTGGGAGGTAATTGAATCATGGGGGTGGTTACTCCCATGCTGCTGTTCTCCTAGTAGTTGAGTGAGTTCTCACAAGATCTAATGTTTTGATAAGGGGCATTTTCCCCTTTTGCCCTGCACTTCTCCTTGCTGTTATCATGTGAAGAAGGACATGTTTGCTTCCCCTCCATTATGATTTTAAGTTTCCTGAGGTCTCCCCAGCCATGCTGAACTATGAGTCAATTAATCCTCTTTTTTTAATAAATGATCAAGTCTTGAGTATTTCTTCATAGCAACTTGAGAATGGACCAATAAAAAACCTAAGCTGATGCTTACATCATCTGTCTACCTATTTCCAACCTGTGGAGAATAGTGCCCCATTTTAAATCACTGACTAATTGCTAACACTGGAGCTAATCATTTTTGGTCTTCTATTCCTCTGTGTTTTAATCCTTTTATTTTGCCAACTAAATCAAAACCAAACAACACCCTTGTTGTCGTCTCTGTACACTGGGTTGTAGGCTCATTGGTTTCCACTTAATCTTCACTAAACTTGAACATTAGTTGTCAAACTATAAGTCAGTGACAATGAAGAGAAAGGATACCAGCATTAAATTTGGTCACAGCTAAATTAATCCAAGCACAGATGCATTAAAAACAATGGAACCTTGAACAAATTTCCTATTAGTGCCTCACTTTCTTCATTTATATTAGAAATAACATATAAGATTGTATCAAGCTAACTAAAATATGGATCACCCCATATACTTGTTTTTCACAGTGAGAATATTTAAAATATATGCTTTCAGTAATGTTGAAAGATGCATTACTGTTAACTTGGATATGTTAATTAACTTGATATAATAATTCCACATTGTGTATATATATATATATATATATGTATATCAAAAGATTATATCATAACCCATAACATATACAATTATTACTAGTAATTAAAAATAAAAATTGAAATAAAAATAACATAGGAAATTATATAGATAGTTACTGGTACCAATTTTTTAATGCCTCCTTTTTTCTTACTTTTTAGTATAACTGTTTCATTAGTGTAACTATTTTGTGAGTTTATTGAAAAATAACTGACAGGAGGTAGGACTTGATTCTAATACAAGCAAGATCCACAACTTTTCATGGGTGTGACTTTGAGCAGTTATTTCAACATCCTAGTGTCAGATCTTCATCTATAAAGCATTATAATAAAACAATTTTCTGATCTAACAGGATTTTCGAGAAAGGCAAAATAGATCTTGTCTATGAGTCCTTTTTTTTATAGCCTGGTGTCCAACTAAGGATCTTGTCTTTACCTGCCCTCAACATCCTCCCACCTAAACAAATACAGCAGTTCTCTCTGTGAAAGTCCCTGACCAAAATCAGGAAATAAACGTAAGGATGCAGAACTCAAAATCTATTCATAAGCAATGGAACCAATAGAAGGAAGAAAAATATAGCCTCAGGCATATTGTGATATATTTTTAAAAAAGCAATTATTAGAAATGAATGTGTGTTCAGGATGACTTACCTCATTCAAAAATAAAATGATCCATAGCCAGCCCATGGAAACATAGGACACACATCTACCTCCTGAAAGGCAATATACTTTTGCTCCCTAGATTTTACAGCTGTGATTGATGGATGACATTAGGAGAGAAACACGTGACTGAAAGTGTACCTCAAAGATCCAGTGGGCCAGGTGGCTTGCATTTGTGTTTGATTACATACAGTTATTTTGGTGAGTGGGTATGGGAGGAAAGAGAAGAGAAATGGTGTCAGGAGATGAAGACCCAGGGACAAGATGGCATTAATGTTGCCATATGAGGGAGAAATTACAAAATGATGCTATTTGGCCATGCCACCCCACCTTGCCACAAGCCTAGGGGCCAGATGTTCTGTTTTCTCTTATTTCGCAGCAGCATTTGGCAATCAACCTGTTTTTGTTAACTTGGATGGTTGGCATTACTATCTTCTTCAAGAGTTTGTTTTTTGGAAATTGTAGGCATCAAAGTCAATTCCATAGGAGCTTTGATTTCTAAGAGTGCCCAAGGGACAGTGTCAGAAGTTCAATTGACTGTTCTCCAAGAGCACTAAAAACACATATGGTTTGAGATGACTGAAGATAGATTCATTTCTGGAAACTACAAAAATACAGAAGAGGTTCACAGGAGTAGCAGCAGAAAGAACCAGCATCTACTTGCCTTAAAATAAAAAAAAAAAATATTTGGCTAAGATCTGAGAATTAGGCACAGGTTATGAGAAACTTTGCTAGATATTTCAAGAATGTAGAATTACATTTTATTCCTTAAATCAAACCTCAATTGAGGGCCTGATGGGTACAAGTGCTGGGAATACAGAGCTGAATAAAGCAAAGTCTTTGCTTTCAAGGAGATCACCTTTTATTAAGAAGGCAAATATATATTCATAAATGCAAAAACATCTGGTAAAGAAATTTAAACATGAAGATTCTGTATGAAGGGTGTCAGATGAACCTTTCTAACAAACTTGACCTCTGACCCACGTTTTCAGAGGAATAGTTTAACAACAACAAAAGGATATGTATTTCCTGACATCTCTCTCCTACTACATGTTGAGTTCTGACAATTTAAGGGCTATCTGAGTTTATCTTTGTAAACACAGGACCTAGTCTATCCTGAAGACATGTAATCAATGTCATCACAATTTTTCCTGTAATTTTGTGTGCACACACACACACACCCCACATCATAGATTGATCTCTCTGAAAGTTCAGAGTCTAAAACATTTATCCATTGATACCAGGACATGCACTCTTCTAGTTTCTCTTATTTTTAGGCTTATTTATTTGGGAGTGTAGAAGTCTTCAGGGAATGATAGACAGGCACATTCTGCTTAAGGTGGGACCTATCAGCTGGAAGTGAACCTCAGTAGTCCCTAACAACCATGACTGAAACCAAAGGTGAGCAAAGGGGATGTAGGCCAAGGGGATAGGGGCATGTGCTACTAATTTTCTTAGGGGAAAGTAACATAGCATAAGTTCAAAAGGAGCTGATTTTATCGGGATCAGCTTAGGTTTAGATACAAATGCTCAACTGATTCATATATTTATTTAGTAGGACTTTAGTTCTGGTTTTCTTCTGGAAATCCAGAAGTTTGGCATAACATGCTTACGGATAACATGCTTATTCTTCAGTATAAAGAAAAGTCAATTTCTGTTAACCATTAAGTTTCCCTTCTTCTCTGCACACATTTTACTTCAAAGCATTTGCTGACCTTTTTGTGATAAATGTAATTCACTCTGAAACCCAAGGGTCAAATGAGGAAGATGAAAATCTGACATTTGCAGTCACCATCCATTAGGCTCAATAAGGCCAGAGATCACCCTAAAAGGCAACATGTCACCCCAAATTGATAGTGTTTTGACTTACAGTGAATGTTTGAGCAATTTTTTAGAAAGTTTTTTTCCAACTACTTAGTAGCTGATATTTTTGAAACATTTATTTCTTTAATACCCAAAATCAGAGAGAACCAGAACTTTGGTAGCTAAAATTTTATTGTGTGTTGATATGTATGATAATGCTTTTCGGTAAATTGTTCTCAAATTATTCTCTTTATTATTCTCTCTGTACTTAGGGAGCATTGAATTCTAGGCAAGCATTTATTCTGTATGTGATTTTAATCTAGTCTTTTAAATTTTATTTTCCTTAAAAATTTTTCTTTTATTTAAATTTTTAAATGGAAATTCAGCAATTCAACAATTAGGTTTTGATTATCTACTATATCTAAGGCGCTGAGCTAGATAGTGAGGTCTCAGCTGTGAAGAAGGTAGACAAGGGCCTTCAATCTAATTGAGGACATAAACAATAAATGATGCAATTTTAGACAGCATGGTCTGGAGAATTAATTGTGAATACATGCAGGTAGAGTGTCTGGTAAATATGTTGAAAGTCTGCGGTAAAGCAATGATTCTTCTGTCTACAAAAGGTGTGATCTAAGAAAAAATATTTTATCTTGTCTAGAAAAAAGGAAAATAAAACTTTGATTCAACAAATATTACTGCGGGTAAAAATTACATTTGAAATTCTGATAAGTGATGGGAATATAATATTAAATAAAAGAGACATGACCACGCCTTCTCTGGGCTCACATTATTGTTTATCTTAGTGTTTATTCAAGGACTATATAAGAAAATATGTGCAAAAGTCTACTTAAAATTATAAATCAATGTAATTATTCAGTGAGTGTACAAGATATTGGATCATGTTTCCTAGAGTTTTATGACCTCTTTTTCATTATATTATGCTCTGTATTCTCTTCAAATTCTGGCCTTTGCCTCCACATGTCATAATAGCTTGCTTATTTGTCATGAAATGGGAATCAGTATTATCCTCCTCTTCTGCACAGCCACACAGAAGTGATGCTTTCTGAATGGACTGGTGATCCTGAGCACCATCAGCTTACATGGGATTTTCAAACTTTCAAGGGAAGAGGGTATGATACAAGTATAGTTTTGGTGAGTGCTAAGTGTATTCCTTTTTTACATTTGAGAGTTTTTAAATATCTCAGTCTATGATTAAGTTGATCATCGCATAACAAAGAGAAGACAGGATAGGGTGAAAGAAGTTCACAGTGACTATATATTAGCAAGCATCCAGAACTACGATGACATAGGCACAGCCCTTCAAAGCTCCTTGTCAATATCAGCAGGAAAAAAAGGGTTTGTTTATTACAAACCTGAACACAGTGTCAATATTTTCAGTGGGGTGCTTGATGCAGCCACCCCCAAACCTGCAGAGGTGGTACATGCCTTGAACTGTGTTTATTGTCTCTGTCCTGGCTCAAGATTGTAATTTTGCAACAGATGAGAGATGGACTGCGATAATTTCTCAGTTCATGACAAAGAAAGCACTTGAACCCAAATCTAGTGCCCTTTGTGCATATTTTTCTACTTTTGTTTTTCTCACCAAAACACCATGATCTTTGGTCACAACATACCACAGACTGCTTGTATTGTGTCAACATTTTAAAATAAAAATAAAAGCATCAGATGGTTGAATATCACAGCAATTGAGACATTGGCTTGTCATCTTGTCTTTCTCCTACATCAAACATTAATAAAAATGATAACATCAAATTATAGATCATTGTTAGAATCGCTGAATAACAGAAAACTCAATCTGAGTCACAGAAATTCAGATGATTTACACAGACTTTCTGATAAACAATTGAAGCAGATGTCATTGGTGCCCTGTCCATAACCCTTTACTATTTTTGTTAAGCCAGCCCAACTTCCAGCTGCCAGCACCCGTAATTCTAGGCCAGTGATCATTCTCTGGCTGCAGAACTTCTGTGTATGTGAGGGGTGGAGAGAAGTCTTGAGCGAATGCTATGCCTAGGAGAAGCCCTCACTCCAATGATGAGTAGGAGTAGGGGATTAGTCCTCCAGCAGTTCCACTGTGCTTTGGAGGCGTGTATCCTCTGTTGACTCCCGTGGTTCCCCAGGGGGACCAAACTTTACGTGACAGCAGCAGGATTTGCTTTCTCCTCAATATACCTTTCACTTGTTCCTTCCCTTCCCTGACTCACTCTCCATTTCCCTACTGGTGTTTCTTGAGACCAGTTCCCAATAAACTATTTATATCCAGACCTTGTCTTAGAGTCAGCCCCTATAGAAACCAAACTAAGACAAAAATGTATCCATATCCATGCAGCAAATTGAATGAATGTATACATGAGTTAACTTCTGTTCTGAGGCTAAGGATATCCCAGCAAACAAAACAATAAGATTCTTGCCTTTAGTGTGCTAAATAAATGTTTATGCTCTTCCCTGCCTAGCAGTTCTCTCAGCTGAAGAGACCAAGGAAGAGAAAAAAAGACGATTTTTGTTTTATTTTGCTTTTTTTTTTTTTTTTTTGAGACGGAGTTTTGCTTTTGTTACCCAGGCTGGAGTGCAATGTCGTGACCTTGGCTCACCGCAACCTCTGCCTCCTGGGTTCAGGCAATTCTCCTGCCTCAGCCTCCTGAATAGCTGGGACTACAGGCACGCACCACTGTGCCCAGCTAATGTTTTGTATTTTTAGTAGAGACGGGGTTTCACCATGTTGACCAGGATGATCTCGATCTGTTGACCTCATGATCCACCCGCCTCAGCCTCCCAAAGTGCTGGGATTACAGGCTTGAGCCACCGTGCCCGGCCGATTTTTGGTTTTAGACTCCTGCCAAAATTTAACAGATATTAAAGAATGATGCATAATGAGACCTTACGTTTTACATAGCAATGTAAATTGTATAAAAGCTTTTACCTATAATATCCTAAAAACAAATAGAAACCTCTTCAGATAGGCTGGGAAACTGTCATTCCTACCATTTCACGATGAGGAAATTGAGGTTTAGAGACATGATTGAGCAGATTAACTCTGTAGGCAAACACCAGGGTCCACTACAATTTCTCCTTCACCTCAGAGTCTCGGTCAAACCCTGGCCACCTGGGTGAAAACCAGGAGTCATAACTGCTAGGCAACCACGGAAGTGAGTCTATGTCATTATAGCCTCTCTGACAAGATCACAAAGGCAGGGCTGCAATTAAAAGGATTGCTTCCTGTAATCTTGGCTTGCTACTGAATACAGTTTCCTCACCTTCTTTTGAAATAGGCAGATTAGGTCACTGCTGGGAAGAGCTACTTCCATGGCCCATTGATTTGCTTTCATTGGGTAGTTCTTTTCCTGGCAGAATAGTTTGTCGATGATATGAGATAGATGCAACTTATCATGCATTACAGAAGTTTATAACTCTAGGGAGATGAATAAACAGGAGAAAAATAGCTATTGCTTAAAATAAGAATCTCAGATGTTGGTGTGCTTGGGTAGCGAGGAGAGGTTACCATGGAGATCAAGCCTTTGCAACACACTTCGCATGATATAATGGCACAAGTCTTTGGCTGGAATATACCCTTATGTAGCTTTTTCACCATCACGGCGCCAACATGCTGATGACTCTATCTATAGATAGGCCAACCCCTGTGCCCCTATGCCACCCAAGTTCATTCCAGTTCATGGGTAAAGTTTATGTGTGATGGGAACCACCAATAACTCAATTCTATCATCAGGATTATCAATTGGAAGTAATTGTTATTAGCAATAATTTTTTTAATTCCAAGAATGAATGATGCATCACATGGCATTTTTGTATGCATAATTTGTGCTATATCTTGGACAGATTATGGCTGGTGACAATAAGTGATATATTATGCAGAGCACATTTTATACCTAATTATAAATAAAGGAAGGGTCAAAGGGATTTAAGCTGTCTTTTCCAAAACTGGAAGGATGAGCTTTCAAGCGTGTAGATTGGGCACATGCAGGGGGCCAATAAGAACACTGCACATGTGGAAGCTCACATACTGGTGTTCTTCAAATATTCATTGGCTTCCCCATGTTGAAACATCAGTTAACCATAAGTCAGTTACACAGTCCCATTACACTCTTGTTCATTTGGCTACAGCCATGTCCCTGTCATTGGAGACAATCAATGAAAGATAGATTTTCCAGGCTTAATCTTCCATATTCAAGACTGCCATCTCCATTTGATAAGAAAAGAGATATTTAAACAGGCTCTTGTCTTTTAAATGTCAAAATCTCTTAGCTGGGCTTAAAAAAAATTGTTCAGATCATTGGTTCCTCTCCTGTCTTGTATCTCCCAAAATCTCATTTATTACCTCTACCAGGCTGTCAGAGCCACAACGGCCCAATTATATCATATTCATCTTTGTGCCCCTAATTTCTAGCATTGTGTTCTTTATTTTAAAAAGTCTTACTGAGTATGGACTTTGTGCAAAGCCCTGTTCATGTGGTGATGGGGATAGTAAGGAGCAAAACAAAGTCTTTGCCTCCATAGGGCTAACTTCTAGTTGGGAGAGAGACAATAAACAAAGAAATGGAAGATATAATGGCAAGTAAATGCAAGTGCCATGAAGTCAGGGGAATGATAGGGAGTGGTTTTAATCTTTTTTTTTTTTTTTTTTTAAATGAAGTCTCACTTTGTCACCCAGGCTGGAGTGCAGTGGTGCGATCTAGACGCATTGCAATCTTTGCCTCCTGGGTTCAAGCAATTCGTATGCCTCAGGCTCCCTAGTAGCTGGGATGACAGGTGCCTGCCACCATGCACAACTAATTTTTATATTTTTAGTAGAGACAGGGTTTCACTATGTTGGCCAGGCTGGTCTCAACTCCTGACCTCAGGTGATTGGCCCGCCTTGGCCTCCTTTAGTGCTGGAATCATAGGCGTGAGAAACCATGCCCGGCCAGGTTTTTATTCTTGATTGGTGCTCTTGGGTCTCTCTCTGCAGTGATCTTATTGGAACCGGCTCTGAATGAAGGGAAAATGTAGCACTTACATATCTGGAGGGAGAACATTCCAAAGAAAGGGAGCAGCAAGTAAAAATGTTTAGGACAAGAACCTGCCTGGCATGCTTGGCAGAAGGGAAGATGCATGTTTGGCCAGAGAGCAACCCCCTGTATGGTGTCTGTCATATGGTGGGCACTGAATGGATGTCAAAAGAACTAGCACCTAAAACAATCCTCACACATAGCTGACCTGCAACTGATGTTTGTGTGTGTGTGTGTGTGTGTGGATATGTCTGTACTCTCTTCCAGCTTGCCTATACCCTAAATATACATAAATGCTAGCTGTCTTCCCAAATCAGTGATCTCATTAAATACACCCTATAACCGGAAGGGAGCTAAAATTGGCTGATATATGTTGAGGCACGGCTTTATGTATTAAACGTTGGTTCTTTTTTTTTTTTTTGAAATGGTGGTTTGCTCTTGTGACGCAGGCTGGTGTGCAATGATGCAATGTTGGCTCACTGCAACCTCCCACTCCTGGGTTCAAGCAATTCTCCTGCCTAAGCTTCCTGAGTAGCTGGGATTAAAGGCATGCATCACCATGCCAAGCTAATTTTTATTTTTAGTGGAGGCAGGGTTTCTCCTTTTTTGCCCAGGCTGATGTCAAACTCTGGACCTCAGGTGATCAGCTCACCTAGGCCTCCCAAAGTGCTGGGATTACAGATGTGTGAGCCACCATGCCTGGCCAGTTGTCTTTTATTTATTCCAATGCCATGGGTGTGATTGTCCTTATTTAATGAACAAATAACCTATTATGATGAATTAACTTGTTCAGGCCCACTCAATATCAAGTTACAAAAGTTGGGAACTCAGATTTCGTTCAAAAGTCCATGCTTTATTTACTTACGATATTGTCTATTCATTCAGGAGCCAGATGTAGGAAACACTTTTCTACTGATGTTAGGATATCTCTGAAAGATGGAATCAGCTAAGCATGAGATGATTATGGAATTTTTAAAACTTTATTAGCATTATTAAACTCTTGCAGGAAATAGATAGATTCAAAAGAGTGTCCTGAAACATGTGCACAGCAGAGGGAATTAAGGAGGGATAATGGAGCTCCCAGACACTATCAACTGAGGGAAGCCACCATCTCCCACAGGCCTGGAGAGGCAAGAGGGAAGTACCAGAATTCAGTAAGACCCTTGAAGATGTGGTTGAATTGTGGCTGTGTGAGGGAGGCCACCAGATAGGAGTTGGCTGGGGAGTTTGCCCAGAGCTATCCCAGTTTTACTATTGAAGATCCTGCATCCTGAGAAATTTCTCAGTCCCAAGCAATCAAGGCTGCTAAGTGAACTTAGCTGTTCCATCTTTCATAGAATATTGTAACCAATGTCAAGCCATAGCTAAGGTGGGATGGGAATAAGGGAGGGATATGATGGAACGAAGCCCTTTGTCTATAGTCAGTGCCTTATACTGGTCCCACCCAATGGAATGCTTGAATGCAAAGAAGTTTATGTGATCCAGCCTGTGAAGGTCAGCGCATTGAGTCTCATAAGCAGGGAAGAGAAAGGCCGAGGACAGATCTGGGAAGTCACATGGAATATACTCCTGGGAGTGCAGCGCAGTAGGAGATAACCATCTGTGTGGTATGATGGGTGTGACGGGCCACTGGGTACAGTAATTGGCTGTGGAAAATCATGAGCTGTTTACAAAAGATAGTCTCACTCCTTAGCATGGCATCTTTGGCTGTTTAATAGCCCCAGCTTGACTTTATAAACTTATCACCTGAAACATTTCCTGTGCACATTAATTTTACAGTCACAAGGGACTACTTGGCATCCTCCATCATACCTGCACTTGTTGGCTCTATGGCCTTACTGGCTCTCCTCCTGTAATGTCATTCTCACCTCTGTCTGCAAGCAGTTTACTCACTTCAAAGACTGTAACCTAAGTTAATGGCCTTCAACCCACAAAATGACTGTTTTTCTTTATTTTCCCACCACATTTTATACCATGAAAACTGTTATTATTTACCTGCCTTGCCATGCGGCTCTGGGTGTCTCTCTGAATCTTCTTTGCTTCCATGGAGCTGGTGGCACACTAGTCAGCAGTGACCATGTCTTATTTGCTTTTCTCTCAACCTGGATCTAGTGCAATATGTCACACAATATGTGTACTCAGTCAACTCTTGTTCTGTGTAGGACTGAATTCAAAAACAAAATGTGACAAAGAAAATGTCCTGCAACATGAAACCTTCACAAGTACCCTAAATAGCCTGACAAAATTTAAAGAGAAGGATAATGAAGGTTTCTCTCAGACACTCCTTATGGGCCTATTCTTATGGAGCAAAATGCTCACTTGTATATCTAGTTTTATAGGACATAGGTTTTACTGAAAGATGGAACTTCTTCAAATTGGAACTCAGTAAAGGGTTCAAAAACAAACATTGGGTCTTGTCAACAGTGCCACATTTGTAAATGGGTTGCACAGCTTTTACACAAAGAAAAGAGATTTATATCATAATCAGGCAAAAGCATGCATTGCTAGATTAAGGAGAGAAAGTTATATGATTCTATGCTTTTCAGTAAGTATATGTTTCAGATACTTTAAGTCAAGCCAAATGTCTTAGCTCTCTTCTAAATACTTGAAGAGAAAATAAACTATTAATTATGCACGTATTTAACAATAATCTATTGAGGCCTAGTAGGCTCCAAGTGATGTGTTAAGGTCAGAGAAAGAATAAAGAATTTGGAGTCAGCAAGGATTTAGGTCCTAAGCTCACCATATCCAGATGTGTAAATTTCAGCCTCTTATTGTGTGTCTCGGCCTATTTCCACATCTTTAAAAGTTGAGAAAATGAACCGAGGCTGCTCAAGGTTGTTTTGAAATTTTTTTGTTGTTGAATCTAAAATTACATAAGCATTACATTTTTTTATTAGCAACTGAATGACTTTCTCTATATTGCAAGTCTCTTGTAAAACAAAGAGGGTGGTACCAGTTTTGTCTGTGGATCACAGTGTTAGAGAAAAATGTTACATCTGATGAAACTACATAAATCATAAGTGAAAGACATTATTACTGAAAAGTCTTTGGAGCAAAACTAATAAGTTCTTCAGAGGTCTGGGTGCTTGCATGTACAGCTTTTCCTTTCCACTTATTAACTGTGTATCCTGAATACATTTCTTTATTTTAGTCTTAGCATCATTTGTAAAGGAGAGATGAGGATACTCACTTTACTCAGGCAAGTTAAGTGTGAAATGAAATGATATGTATAAATAAAAGACTTGGAACATAGTTGGTATTCAGTAAAGTAGTTCTTTTTCTTCACCTGTGGCATTTCTACATTATTCAACAGACATATTCGAAATTTACAATGGACCATATAGAAATAGCTCAGGAACTGTCACTTCTGCTCATGTAATACAGGTATATCAAAGGCAAAGGCATGCAGTGAGTTGTTAAAAAAAAGCTGATCTCCGCTTAGGGATAGAATTTCTTATAGTCAGTTTCCCATATTGTGCCAGAGTTCTTACAGCAGTGCATTTTACAATCAAAACGACTTTCACAAATATTACCATTATCTCATCGAGCTAGGATTGGCAGGCTTTTTCTGGAAAGGGCCATATAATTGATATTTTCAGTTTTGCAAGCCATGTGGCCTCTGTCACAATAAGTCTACTTTTTTGTTATAACAAAAGTGACTATATACAATATGTTAATGAATAAGCATGATTATATCTCAATAAGACTTTCGGTGCAAAAGAAGGCAGGTAACTGGATTGACCCATGGGTTTCAGCTTGCCAACCCCTGTCATAAATGATATGACTTCCTACTAGACAGATAAAGGAATAGCATCACCATGTACCAAGCCAAGAAATACTACAAGGAACACAGAAACAACTATAAACGATCAAATGTTTGCTTATAAGACAAAAGGTTTCCCATCAGTGATTAGCCTAGTTTAACATTATCTCCAAAGAGATATTTTCTGTGGTTCTTCCAACTCTTTATGCATTGTTTGGATTTTCCCAGTTGGAAGTAGATGATGAAGTAATAAAAATGAAGTAGAGAAGGTTTACAATGCCTTTGCTAAACTTAGAAAAAATTGCTGAAGCCTCAGAATCCTCAGGACTGAACTCTGGGCAATGTCTAACAGGGAACAGAGAACCATGGATAAGAGCTATCTCAAGCTTCAGGTGACACAGACCGGAATGCAGAATCAGATTTTTCAAGGAAAAGAAAAAGAACATGAAAAATGACCTCATTGGGACCAGGAGGGGACACTCTTTTGGCCACTTCTGGCCAATATCTGATTAGTACCTAGTACCAAGCACAGACCCTCACACAGAGAAGGTGCCCAATGAAGGCTCCAGGTTCAAATCACAACCCTGGAACTGAATATCCATGTCCCTGTGGAAAAGATTTTCAAATCCTCTGCATCTTATTGTCATTGTCTGTAAAATAGGGATAGAATAGTATATACTTAGAAGTTTAGAGTGGGAATCAAATTAGTAAGGCACATATAAAATAGTATAATACTTAGCATATATTAAGTTCTTAATAAATGTTTATTATTATTATTATTATGTACATCAATGAGTAAGTGACCTACTGAGTGACTGAATAATGTGTTACATGATTTTACCTTTCAGTAAGGAGGGGAAGAACCCATCCCAGAGGATACAGGGCTTGAGTTCACAAACCAGGCCCAAGCTATCTGCTGGACGGTGGTCGCTGAACAATTCCCACTAATTCATTGTACTTTTGGTTCTGTTTTGCAAGCTTATACTTCTATGTTAGCTACACAGTGAAAAAAACTAATTTATTAAGTTTATGCTCTTTACTATCAAATTTACTTCTGTCTCCATGACTATGCTGATGTCACCTTGCTTATAACTTGGGGTATTCACTAACTTCTCAGTCATGTATTATAGTCAACTGCTGCTTTTATATCTACTGATAATTAATCATATCTATTAAGAAGACTTCACTCTCACATCTCAAAGAATGATGTTATAGTGGTTTGAAAAGACCTGGGAAAGTTTTTGGTGTAAGAAAGAAAGGTTTCCAGATAGAACACACAGAGAGATGTTACGTCAGCAAAATTTAGAAAGATCAGCATTGGAGAGCATGTGAAGAAGGGATTGGGAAAATATTAAATACAGGGGAACAGCAGGGGTGACAAAAACGGGTACTCAGGAAGCATAGGTTAACAAGTATTTCAAGAATATAGATTATTTGTATGGGAAGGGGACAGTCAGGCCCTCATTGATGATGGCTTCCTTATATCACTATGAGCATAGCTGATCATCTAGTTAACAGGGCTGCTTCCTGTTAGAGATAGAAAAGATAATTACCTGGATTGAAAAAAAAAAGGTTGATCCAGTTTTCTTCTTTAAAACCTCCTTCTTCAAGTTATTTGAAACCACTTCCTAAGGAATGAATCACAGGGTATTTGGGTGACAGCACCCTGGTTTCATGGAAGCATTCCTCTCCCTGCTTTTCTATTTTCCTTTTATGATAATTTTAGCCTCTAGGTGAGGAGATAGGAGAAGAGCCTTGCAAAAACTTGTCAAGCCAGCTCCATCTGCCTCTCATCTCCATATAGACAAAGGAGATCATTGGCGGCCTGACTTATCTGAAATCACATGTGATTTTACAAACCTTGGGGCATTGCTCTTGCTTATGGGCCAGTATTTCTGAATCCTATCACTTATATCCATAACAGAGCTCATTTCTTAGTATATGCTTATAGTACATATTTTCTAGTTAGGCTTAATCATTCATAGTATTTTGAAGTTAGGGTGTACAGTCTTTAAGAGGTCAGGATTATAGATGTATTTTATGGAAATCACAAACATAACTTTGAGACATAATTAAATGGTGTAGGGTAAGTTTCTTTACCCATGCCACTTCTTTGCAAAGACTAACTCGTTCACTGAGGTTTGCAAATTTTTTGATATGGTAATAACTGGTTTCTTCTCTTACATTATATTTTAGCTTTGAATGAGATATTATTGCCTTTAAAGATATATACATTTGAGTTTGGATCATAGTAATTTTTTGTATTTTGCACATCAGAAAAAAATGTGGTTCTAGGCAGGAAGGGCAAGACTGGGTTTAGAAAATCAGAAGATAGACAAATATTTGAATATAGATTAGCCTTTTTGGTTTTTGAAATATTTTAATAAAAAACAACATTACACTTGAATGATACTTTTGAAACTTTCTGTGCCTCAGTAACATGGTGTATTAGTCAGGGTTCTCTAGAGGGACAGGACTAACAGGATAATTGATTCACATGATCACAAGGTGAAGTCCCACAATAGACCTTCTGTAAGCTGAGGAGTAAGGAAGTCAGTCCGACAGAGCAGTCTTCAGTCTGTGGCCAAGCACCTGAGATCCCCTGGCAAACCTCTGGTGTACGTCCAAGGGTCCAAAAACTGAAGTACTTAGGGTCCAACGTTCAAGGGCAAGAAGCATCCAGCATAGGAAAAAGGTGGAGGCTGGAAGACTTAGCAAGTTCTTACATATTCCTCTGCTTGCTCTTATCCTGGGCACACTGGCAGCAGATTATCTGTAGCCCCCAGACTGAGGGTGAGTCTGCCTCTCCTAATCCACTGACTCCAGTATTAATGTCCTTTGACAGCACCCTCACAGACACACCCAGGAACAATACTTTGCATCCTTCAATCTAGTCAAGTTGACACTCAATACTAAGCATCACGCATGGGTATAATGATATGTGATGGTTAATTTTATGTATCAACATTATTGGGCTAAGGGAAACCTGGATAGCTGGCAAAACATTATTTCTGAGTTGGTGAGGATGTTACTGGAAAAGACTAGCATTTGGACTGGTAGACTAAGTAAATAAGATTACCTCTCAGTCACACGTTACAGAAAACTGCTGCTTTTATTACTACTGATAATTGGTTGATTTTCTAGCCTTGGCTAGTTGGGACTCTAGGACATGTACAATACACATCAGCAGCCACAGGCTGGAATGCTTTATGGGGCCTTTCAGATCTCAATTCTTATTCAATTCCATGAGGTCATGTTCCTTTTAGCTCAGTTTCAACATGCAGAAGCATCCATTTCACTTTAACTTAATGTTTGTTAAACTGAGACCCTAGTATCATGCTTAGTATTGTGCTTTTCTTTCATACCCAACATCCAATTTAACTGAAATTTTTTTAGAATGTGTAACCAACTTTATCTCCTAAATGAAACTTCTGTAAACAGCCTTGCTCATGAACTCCACCTCTCACCTATGATAATGAATTCCCTGTTTCCACTCATAACAATCCCTGGTTCATTTTTCACAAAGGATTTATTAAGTCTTATCTCTCCAGTAACTTATCCATTACAGTAAGGCTAAAATACAAACTGCCCATCATTGTGCACCTAATGTTGCATAATCTGGCTTCTCCCCATGTTCCAATTCCATATCCTCCTGCTCCCCATACTGCTGGCTGTGCTGTGACCACACTGGTCTACTTGACCACACCATGCTCAATTCCCATCTATGGGCTTTTGAACTTGGTCTTTCTTCTACTTGGAATGCTTTTCCGTCTTATTGTCAAATGTCTCTTGCTCTTAAAAAGCCGTTCTTGACTGCTCTAACACTTTCCACTTTCAGTCGTTCTTTACCATATCAAAAAACACAAGTCTTCATGCATCAGTCGGGATCCAAAATTATTTGTTAGGCTTCTTTCTTAAGTTCCATGTAGATCAGGATCCTGCCTGTTCTGTTTGTCATAGTCTCGATAATTGAAAATAATAATAATGGTGGGCAGGCAGTTAGAATGAAAGAAAGGAATGTGTGTTAGTTAACTAAAGACAGCATCATCATCATCTTGGCGGCCACAGTTTTGTTATGTGTGAGTGTGGGGGTTGCGAATATGTGTAATTGATCAGCTCATACAGTTGCTAGCTCTTTTTTTCAACTTTCCATTGGGCTGAGAGTCAGTTATGTTATTGATTTAAAAAGAGAATCAGCTTTCCCCATGTGCTCCCAACAGTCTTGACACAGGGCTCATTACTTCCTCCTGTTTTCCAAATAAGGAAACAGAGTTGTAGAAAACACAGTAATTATCCTGAATTTTATTGACATTTCCATGGATAATGTGGGAATAAGTCCTCATTGTAGATCCCACAGCAAACAAATTCACTGGATCCTATTAGACATATATGTTCTTTCCAGAATCCTTTGCCGTGCCAACAAAGATGCCTGCTTTTCTTTTTCCCATTCCTGTCTCTCTTTCCTCCTCTGAGAGCCATGACTTTCCACCGAGGCTTCTAAACCACCCAAGGTTCTATTACGTCAGTGAGTATCAGGGCATCTGAACAGCTCCACACTTGCACACCCACCAGGTGAAAACAAACCAAAACAACCAAAAATCTTCAGGTTGGGGGTTCACACATTAAATACTTTTCTGTATATAATGTTATCCAATTGCGTATTGAACAGGATTGTATTTTAACTTTCTAAGTCCTCACTCACAGTAAAAAGATCTTTATTCAAAACCACTCCTGTGAACTAGCAAGTCAGCCTGAAATATGAGAGAAAGTCTCCCAGCGTTAGCCTGCTACCCCTATTCCACCCCCAAATCACTTTCTATTTGTAGGAATTTGGAAAAGTTATTTAATCACTTGGAGTCTCTAACTGTTCATCTACAGGAAAAGATAAAAATGGTAATAATTTTCACTTTGAAAGATGACTGTGGTTTTAGTGGTATAGTCCCTTGTAGAGTGCTTAATCCCATGGCTGATACATGGTATATTTTAATAAATGTAAACTTTCCTGACAAACTGTGTGCTTTTGGTGAATTTCTTAAACTCTGTGTTAGTACACTGGGCATAATAATACCTCAAGAATACCATGCATTATTATTTACCATAGTCACCATGATGTACAATAGAGCTCTGGAACTCATTCCTCCCGCCTAATTGGAACTTTTTATCCTTTAACCAACACCTCCCCATTCCCTGTGCCCCCAGTCCTTGGTAACTACCATTGTACTCTGTACTTGAAAATTGCTAAGAGAGTCCATTTTAAATGTTCTCATCACACACACACACACACACACACACACACACACAAATATATGTGGTCATGAATATGTTAATTATCTTGATTTAATTATTTCACAATGTGTATATATATCAAATACCATGGCATACATAATAAATATATAAAATTTTTATTTGTCAACGAAGACAATAATAATGAAAATATAAAGAGAGTTTTCATTGAAAAACATTTTAAAAATGTAATGATCAATCAAATCGATCAGGCATTGAAAGATGCTTCTTATTTGGGGGAGGAAGATTTTAATATATTGCAAAAAGTTTATTTGGGGAGAGATCAGAATAGGAATAAGTCAGGCTTATCCAGCCTAGGAAGTTTCAGGGCCTCTTTCCAAAATGTATTATAACTAAAATATTTTACTTTTGCCACCAATATGTAATCACGTGGGTAAAATGCATGGAGAAGAGATTTTTTGGGATGCTGGCATCTATTCTGTTCTCCCTAGTCTGGTGGAGGTGATTTCAGCTATGTTGTTATTAGGAGCTCTTTGCTACCGAGCAGGATGCTCCTGTGTGAGGCACTTAGGCTTGTCCCAGGCGGGGCTCTCATTATATCATTTTCTTCTTCAGCTCTTCCCTCCCTAGGCTGCTGGGCAGGAAACTGAGCACCGGTAATTGGTGCATTAAAACAGAACATGTAGATGCCTACTGAAGAAAAGATTTTACAATTAGATTCTGCTTCAATTAGAAGGCTGTTTCCCTGTCTCTTCCTAAGGCCTTACCGCTCTTCAAAGCGAAGTTTGAGTTCTGTAAACAAAAGTACAAAACTTTTATCCTAAAACTGGCTTGTGCCAGTAGCGGGAGGGTACTTGGGGCTAGGTTAGGATGCACCCATCTTTTGAGCCAAGCCTACTTATTTAATTCACAGGAGGAGTGTGTATTCCTTTCTTTTGCCTCTGTCTTTGCTTAGATATCTTTTTGAGAGTTCTCAGTTTTCTGTAGCTGCTGTAGTATCAAGAAATAGGAAGAAAATGAGAAATAAGAGGTGGCAGGGACCCTGTCTCTAAGCTTTTCCACACCCCCAGCTGAAATTATCCTGCTCATTGGTGAACAGGTGCTGATTTCCCTCCCTGCTTTGGTCATTAAACACTTCTAGCTGCTTCAGTACAATTTCCCCCAAGGCCCCTGTCAGGGATGCTGCTTCTCCTGTGATTAGAACACAGCCAATTGGCCCTCTGAACCTAATACCATCCTTTTACTAATGACCTTATAATGGGTGCTGGGCTTATTCAAGCCACCTGATAGATAATGATGTCAATTATGCATACATCAAATAGTGCCTTCTCACTTGGAAAAATTTCTTGCTTAGTATTTTTTTGTAAAAAATAGAGCCAGCCAATAGCGAGATAAATGCTTATCTAATTTATATTTCCTAAATTTGTCACAGAGGTTTGGGTTCATGATCTAATACATTCATGAATTGCCATGGGGACAATAATACTAGTTTCACAGATTGTCTGTTGACATAAGTAAATAAAGTGAGTTTATTCATATAAAATTCTTAAGAAATTATCTTAAGATAAGGGGTTTTTGTTAGTGATTGCCATTCTCATTCATCACAAATACAAGTTTCTTCTCTTTGTATGTAGGTAAGTGAGTTTTACTAAGTAGGGGTGAGGTTACTGAGGAGGGAGAACAAAAGGTAATAAGAGATCAGTTGTGTATTAGGCTTTTCTTGGATTGCTATAAAGAAATACTTGAGACTGGATAATTTATAAGGAAAACAGGTTTAATTGGCTTATGGTTCTGCAGGGCTGATAGGAAACATGGCATTGGCATCTGCTTGGCTTCTGGGGAGGCTTCAGGAAGCTTATAATGATGGAAGAAGGTGATGGAGGAGCAAGCATCTCACATAGCCAGAGCAGGAGTAAGGAGGAGAGGAGATACCACATACTTTTAAACGACCTTATCTCACCAGAACTCACTCACTATTGCAAAGACAACACCAACACACGAAGGATCTACTCACATGAACCAAACACCTCCCATTGGGCCCCACTTCCAGCATGAGGAGTTACAATCCAACATAAGATTTGGGTGGGGACAAATAGCTAAACTATATCATTCCATCTCTGCCCCCCCAAATCTCATATTCTTCTCATATTGCAGAATACAATTACACCTTCTCAACACCTTCTCAATAGTCCCCTGAAGTCTTAACTCATTCCAGCATTAACTAAAACATCCAGTCTCCTCTGAGACAAAGCAAATCCCTTCCACTGATGAGCCTGTAAAATCAAAAACAAGTAAGCTACTTTCAAGATACCGTGGGGGTATAGGCATTGGGTAAACACTTCCACTTCTTGCATTCCTTCTGTCATGACACTCTGAACTGCCCTGGCTGCCAGCTTCTCAGCCTCAGGCGCACTTTAGGATCAGGCTCACATTCCCCAGGAACCAGAACAGCTGTCAACTGCAGCGCCTGGGCTCTGTTACTGACTCAGGTGGTTCTTCACCTTCCATCACTAATCTGCACTCTCCAGCTTTGTGGGTGGACAGTGAAGAAGACAATGCAGGGAGAATATTCTTTATGTTATCTTTGAAGTGCTGAATTTCTTATTATCATTCATTGCAAACTGCCCGCATAAAGAGCAGAGGGTCCATGCACACCATGCCTCTAAATTGCCTAATATTGAGATGAGGTTGATTAATTTTTAATGTTCTAATCCAGTCATGGTGAATTCTACCTCCTTCATGTTGAACTGCCTTTCACTGTGTTTTTAGTTTTGTTCTGCTGGGCACGGGTTTCTCTGCTTTGGATCTTTGACCAGGACTCTGTGGTTTCCTTCAACCCCTAATTCTTGGAAATAATTAATGTTCCTTTGTGCTGTTCCATTGGTTCTCATACATGTGGAGCCTGAATTCTACTATTAGGAATGAAGAACTGAAGGTATTTTTTTTTTCTCTCTTACAGCAGCCTTCAGACTTCCTTGCCTCTGCCCACATCTTAGATACTAAAAATACCCCTTAATATATTTTTGTGCCACTGATTGGAATCAGAGGCCTCCAAACATAGACATTATTAATTTTTCAATATCTTCTTCTAATTTAATTAGAAACTTTTTCATTTCAAGTAATAGACACCTAACTCAAACTGAATGATAAAGAAGGGAGGGATGGGGGAAGGGAAAAGGGGAGTTATTGGTTTGTATTGGGTGGAAAGTACAGGAATTAATCTGACTAAAGGGTAAGGAAGAGAATCAGGGAATCGGGGTAGCATGATGCCGTGATATGCCTGTGTCTCTCTCCATTTCAGATTTGTTTTCCTCTGTAAAATGATTTCGTATTGCTGAGTCATTTATCAGGTGATCAGAAATGTGGTTTTTGGCAGATACTTAGGGTCATGCAGCTTGATATTCTAGAGAAGTAGAATTCTCCCCTCTCCCAAAGAACATCTCACATGAGGTTTTGACTAGTTTTACTGATTCCACAACTATCTTGAACTCATCATCATGTTGGAGAAATTAGAGTACTCTAACTGGCTAGTGTGTAACAAGTCAGGATGACCAAGAGGGTCCTTTGTGTGACAGCTTCATTAAATCACAGATCTGAGGAGGAAGGTTTCCCAAAGGAGAAGAAAAGCTTTACAGTGAAGAAGATAAAGGGATTTAAAGGCCTCGAAAATGGGGGTTCACAATAATGACTCAGCTCTCATCAAGATAAGGCATGAGTCCAGCCATGAGATTTTGCATGCAAAAAAAAGAACATAAATAACTATGCCCTGCATGTGTAAGAGGTCATGCAGTCCTTAAAGAATGCCTGCATCCACACCACAGTGGGCTGGTATAATCACCCCCCATTCCAAACACAGATCTGTGTGATACTGTACTTTTCAATAAAGACAACTCATCCATTTAGTGATGGTCAACATTCCCCCATCCCTCAACAAACAGCCTCCTCTGTGATGTTGGGTTTAGTAAATATCTTGAATGCTCTTTCTATGTCCTGTCCTCCTTCACTGCATTGTCTTGAGTCTCAATTGGTTTGACTTCATCTCATGTTTTCTTTTACCCTAGGATTTAAAAATTCATTTTAAGCTTGAGTTGACTCTGTTGAGCCGTAAACACACACTGGTTTACCTCCTGCTTCTGATTTCCCCACCTCAACTCCTCCCTCTGCACTTAGAAGGCTGAATGAGAAAAGAGAATGAACTTGGACTTCGAAGGTAGGCAGGTGTGAACTCTGTGTTCACCTCAGAGTTCAGCAATGTCAGCCAGTATCAATAACTCACATACATAGCGGCTTGCTGTGTAGCAAACACTGTACAAAACACTTTTAAAACATATTTTCATGTTAAACATACTCTCCTTTTCTTTATCTTCTACCTCCGACTCCTCTTCTTTTTCTTCCTCTTTTTATCCTCCTTTGCTTCTCCTTCTCATATCCACTTTCTATTCACTCACTGCCATTTTTGCCACAGAACTTTGCAGAGGGGGAGGTAAGCACCGCTTAGTATTTAAGTCACTCGAGCAAGCTTTGTTCCATATATGTGCTGGCATGGCCCAGTATCTCAGCCCTATGCCCTGAACTGCCCCTTCTGTGCTTCCTAATAGGTGTTTCCTGTGGGTGCCATTTTGCTCATGCAAAGAGAACTCTGGGAGAATCCCAGTCACTGTAGTTGCGTTTACCCTGTCCATGCACTGCTGTCAGTGTCCTGTGCCCCATTAACATTTTTTGTCCTAACTGCCTTCTCATTTACCCTCAAAGCTCGAGTTGACCCTGTCTGATTCTGCTCAACTCCATCATTAAGGAGAGCATGCTAATATCAAGTGTCCACCGCATGCCGTATGCTGGGTTTCTAATAAAACTTGTTTCCTTTATACTCACAGCAACCCTCTGGTAAAAGGTATGATTTTCTTAATCTTATGGGGAAAAAAAGGAATTAAGACTCAAAGAGGTAAGCAACTTGTCAAAGAAAACATACGTAGAAAGACTGCCTGGAATTCCTGTCATGACCGGTTTGCTCAAAGGTCCACACTCTCCGTTCTGCCAAACCCTATCACTAACACGAAGACTGGACTTCATGTAGATTCACTAACCACACCCTAGACAAGCATGCCTCCGCACTCTCCATGGCAGCATCTGACTTCCCTGTGAACTCCTCTAGTTTTTTTATTCACTTACCTTGAGTCCAAGGAGTTAGAGAGGCCATTGTAAAGAAATGTTAGATTCTAACCCCTGCCGGAAGCAAGAGAGTGGAAGTCGGTGGGACACTGAAAGGTCACTACAGTTTGTGGCAGCTGCTGGTTTTGAAGCAGTGGTTTATACTTCACTTTCCTTTCCTGTCAAGTCGTCGCTGGTTCTTAAAGAGGTCAAGGTCCTGCTGGGCAGATAACGGGTACAGTTTCTTTCTGTTAGGACGATTATGAAGAAAAGACTTGCCATCTCATGCTCACCACTAAAGCTTTGCCTTTGTTTCATTCAGATATTCTGTATGAAATTTGGGGCCAATTTTAAGGAGATAGAGACACTATGCAATAGACAGCAGGGGCTGCTGCGGGCTTAGAGATGGAGGAAAGGGACCATGAGCCGAAATGCAGGGGGCCTCTTGAACTGAAAAAGTCAAGGAAAGTGATTTTCCCTAGAGACTTCAGAGGGACTGTGGCCCTTTAGATTCCTTTATTTTAGTCCAGTAAAACCCAGTTTGTGTTTCTGAACTCCAGAACTGTACAGTAAAAAAATCTGTGGGTCTTTTTTTTATAATTCGTTTATGGTAATTTGTTACAAAATCGGTAGAAAACTAGTGTGCTTGTCTCAAGTCTTTTTTCTTCCTGTAAAGATTCTCATCGTGTGCAGTCTTGATACTTCTCATCATCCTACAGAGACAACGCATGGGCCAGCACTGACCACATTACAGTCCTGAGGGTATAAGGGTAATACTGTTTAAGTTATTTGTTCTTCGCTCTACTTTTTCTTCTTTACAATACAGTGTTCGAGCCTTGCCCAATCCACCAAGCAACCCTTGGTTCTTCTCTGTAAGAAAAGCTTTCTCTGCTTATTTCAGACGAACTCATTGTCTAGCCCTTAGGCTAAATGGTATAGTCTTGGAAGGTGACATTAATAGTCCATCTTCCCACTTAAGAAGTGAAGTATCATTCACTTTCTTGTTCTCAGTAGAAATAGATTTCATTGTTTGTTTTATCTTCCTTCTCAGGCTTCTCCTTTGATGTGTCTTTATTGGGTTGTCTTCCTTTGTCCATCCCTTAAGTTTCACTGTGCTGGATGGCTGAGGAAGTTCCCACTTTTCACATAACCCTGCTTCTTACGCAATAAAGGCCACTCAACTTTTGAGCATTTGGTGTCAGAAACCTCTGAAAAATTCTGGATTTTTAAAAATTGACTTTTTACAGTGCCACATCTAATCACTGAGAAAATCCCGTTGGCTTGGCTTTGCCTTCTTATCAGCCCAAAACTGACTTGCTTCTTACAACCTCCTCCGCTGCCACTGTGGTCCAAGCCAGTGTTTTTCTCATACCTGAATTGCTACATTTGCTTCCTAGTGGCTCTCCCTGCAGCCGCCCTTGCCCAGAGTGCTGCTAAGAAGTCACCCGGCAAAACCATCCTTTCAAAACGTGAGTTCTGTTAGGACATCCCTCCGTTCAGCCTGTCCCATGCCCACACCTCACTCACAGTGAAGTTTGTTCTCACTGTAACTTAGTCACTAATCTGACTTCATCCTCTACGCCTTTCTTCCTTGCTTTCTCTGCTGTGGCCACACAGCCTTCTTGTTCCTCCTAGAACACATCAAATAAGCTTCTATTTCAGTGTATTCACATTTGCTATTTTTTCATCTTCTTGGAATGTTCTCACGGATATCCATATGGCTTACTTCCTCACTTCCTCCAAGCTTTTCTTCACATGTCCTCAGTTAGGCCTGTGCCGATAACCATATTTCAAATTTCAGCTTCTGCCACAGCATTTACTTTACCCTAAATAGTCTTTGTGATGTACTCTTTTCTCACGTCTAATGTCAAAATGTGCCCCCTCACCCATGTAAGCTCAAGGAGATCAAGGGCTTTTGTCTTCTTCCATTTCCCAGCCTTTCCCGCAATGTCTAGAGCAATGCCGGACATAAAGTAAATGCAAAAAAATTACATTTTTCTCATTTTATATGTTTTTCTTGGGCAATTTCATTTAGTTTTATAAAACTCATGTGCCAGGCTTTCCCTGACCTCCCTCAGAGTGGCTCTGTATAAAGGACTAGCACCTTGTCCATTCAGTTGCCCAGGTCAGAAATAAGGTGCTGCCACATATTTTATTCAGGCATTAAATGGTCAGTCATGAAATGCATTCCTCTCATATGCCAGGCATGGTGCCATACGCCAGGGAGATCTTCGTCATAAAACAGAAATGATTCTTGCTCTCACAAGCTAGTAATCAAGTTGGGAACAGCTAATCACAAAACAGATAAACACTGAGTGAGAAGAGACAATATTTACTTTATAATCTTTCAGTTTTCTATGCTGGGAAGGGAACTTCTATTGGCACAATGTTAGCAGTAAGATAATAATGCTGACAACATTAGCAAATGCTCATATTCCACTTCCTAAGTGTCAGGTCTTACACCCAGTACATAGACTGGCTCAGCGAATGCCGTGATCAACCCTGTGAGATGTGTGGTGTTATTATCTCTCTTTTACTGAGGCAGAGCTGAAGAACAAAGAGGACTCATGGCTTGTTCAAATAAACAGGACAAGAAAGTGTCTGAGTTGGGTTCCAACTGAGACAGTCTGATAGCAGCATCTTAACTGTACCAATGACATTTCCATTGTCTTCGTCCAATCAGTAGAATCAACCATTTAGAGCCGAGAACATTCTGCGTTTGCTTTTTCCTCTTAGCAGTCTCAGTACCAGCCCCCAAATACACCCCACTCCTTGCTTCCAGTTTCTGGCAACATGCAATCTTCTCTTTTCTTCCTTCAATCCAAGGAAAGTCACAGCTTTCTGCAGTCATTAATGTTCGTTTTGGCTCCATCGGTTTTCCAACACTTGTGTAACCGATTTTGTGTGCTTGATCCTCACTATTTGAAATACTTACTGGGTTTTGTTTCTTGACTGGACTTTGAGTGATCCAGCTTTATATGTGGCTCTGATGGTCACGATAACTCTATACACTGTAGATGATTACCTCGTTTTATACCATAAAAATTTAAAGTTTTGGGTGAGTGAAGCCACTTGTTTTTCAAGGTCAAGGATAGGTTTCATCCCCAGGACTTACTACTTTAAAATCTGTGCTCACTTCACAGGAACATTGGTTGGTATTTTCAAATTAGATATTCAAGGACTTATTCATTCAAAGACAGATGTCTCACTTAAATTGTCCCCTTCAAAGCTCTATTCTTGTCCTCAAAATGTTTCAACATTCCACATCATACTCTTTTAAATTTCATAATTTGTGGCTCTTCAATCTTTCAATCTTTGAAGAAATATGTATGTTTAAGAAAAAGCTTATAACCTAGATCTTCAAAATAAAATGATCTTATTATACTTGAAAACATCATTGGAATTAAACACATCATATAACTACAAAATGACAAAACTACATCCTCTATGAGATGCATGAATTGACTCTGAATTAATTTACTGAGATCCAGTTAAGTAGCTAAATCTGGATTGAGAAGCTAGTTCCTAAGGAGAGACTTGTCCATGTGGTTTGAGTGGATAGTTTCTGTCAGAAAGTAATGTGAAAGATGCAAAATTTACATTAATGCATGTTTGCTAAATATTCCTATTGCTCTATGTAACAGACATGCACCCAGAAGGTAAATGAGTATGACAGGTGTATGAACCCTTTTTGAGTTCCAGGCATACGTTCCCAGGATATCACTGACAAGAAATGGCTACAAACAAAACCACATACAATAAAGTCGTAGAGCAAAGAATCATTTTCATCTGATTCCGCCAGGCCTTAGGACCTGATCTCACTAGGTCAGTTCCATGATCTCACTTGATTAAAATGTTTTTTCACCCACTTTTTAGAAATTGTGAACTACTATTTATCTTTTTTACAGATGCAAATTAAAAGGCAAACAGAAAGAGTGTTTGGCTTGGATTTATAAGAAAAGAAAAAAAAAAGATGCAGCTTCCACAGTCACAACACCCTAGAAATGTTTGGGAATCAAAAAACTTCAGAAACACAGAAATGCAGTGTCTCTTTCACTGCTGTGGAGACTCTTAGTGTCTTTGTCTTTATTCAACAAAATCAAGATGCAGCTTAGTGTGAGGAGAGCAGCAAACCAGCTGATAATAAGGGCCTGGAAAGAAAGGCAGGAGAAAATCGTCCTTTTTGCACAGCATCTTATTACAGCAAAGTGAAAGGACATGATGAAAATAGAAAGAAACAGCAGCGAGAAGTGGAAAAAGAGACAAAAGAGAGAGAAATTCTCAATGTTTTGGAGATGTTTCACAACCAGGAGAATTAGGTCTAAAACTTCCCCATATCCAGAAGGATGGGGCTGGGAAATGTGGATATTGAGTAGGAGAAGGCAATATGCTGGGGGCAGAGGTGGTTCATTCTCTGATTGTAGAGGGCAGAGTCAGAATGTTTTGGGGGAAGATGTTGATGGAAACTTAGAGCATTTAGAGTGTAGTGCAGAAGATGTGTGAGGGACAGAGTCTAGAGTCTCACACCTGAAAAAGATAATATGAACACAAGTCCAGAAAATAAGGAGTGGATTGGACTAAGTGTCACATTATTTATGTTTCCATTGAGCATTTTGTACCAGGACAGGATGAGGGTTACTTATGCTCCCTTGCGCTCATTGCAGGGATGCTGCACTGGTAGGTCAGTGGACTACACTCATTACCATTGGCTGATGCCTGAGCCGTACTGATTTGTATTATTCTGAATCTCTCTCCTACTTAGTATCATTTCTGGGACAGTCTAATGATGCGCCAAAGAGGAGATACAAAGCCATTGAATGATTCCTATTATGTGCGCCTAGCCTGCGTAAAGTTCCCTTTCCCGAGAAGTCAGAGTAAGTGGAGTACCTACAACTTTACTTTGATCTATCTCAAAGGCATAACCAACTCCCTGGCAGCCAGGCTCAGCGGAGCACACAGGCATGGCCAGTCACCCAGTGGTTCTCACAGCCACAGTAGCTCTGTTGTGCTAATGGGCTTCTTTTAATGCTGAGAGATCAGCTCTGCAATTTGCTCAACAGCCCTGGGCCAGCTTTGCAGAGGCCTTATTGCTCCCATTCAGGCCATGTGGTCTGTGAGTTGGAGCAAGAGTATATAGTGAGTACTTCTGTGTGAATAACCCTGCGAGAGCTCCCTGCACTCCAATTATTGACTGAGGCAAGTCTCTGAGCCTGGATAATTGTCTATAGGAAGCATCAACGCTGATAGTTAGCATTGGCCAAGAGGCAAATGTGGCCTCCAAGAGTGACCGTATTGGCCTGGGTGCCTATTTAAGAAAAATTCAATGTTGTCTCCGTTTGTGCTACACAGTTTTCCTGAGTGTGTGGAACTGCGTTCATGGCTCCTGTCCTCTCATCTATGACCCCATCATTAGGCATCTCTCTGGGAGCAGTACTACTTTTCTCACATACATTCTCTGAAGAAGGTTCTTTAGTCTTACCTCCGCATTTCCTAAAAGAATGTGTTGTCATGACGGCAGTGAGGCAAGAGCTTAGGCTTTGGGGTCAGACAGAATGGGTTTGGAGCCCAGTTGTACCACTTAAAAGCTTTGTGATGTAGAGTCACTTAATCTCACTGTGCTTCAGTTTTCCCATCTGTATAATGGGGTCAACATAGTCCTTCTAAATAATGGGGTGTCATTAGGATTAGCTGAGTGAGTGCAACAATGCTAGCACAAGCAAGCTCTCTGCAAATATGAGTTAGGTGCTCTTCCACAGTTGCCCATTACTTGTAGGTTTGGGTTTGCTGAAGGCCTTCTATTAAAATGTAGTTTGTTTGTTTTTCTTTTTTTAATTTTCATGTATGTTGAAGCCAACAGATTAGATGATGTCATTTATATGTATAGTTTATTATATTCACAATTCCCAAGAGAAGAGGGTACGCTACACCACACAGGGTCACACAGGTGTGGGTCAGAAGGCAGAGGGGCAAGAAAACATGGGGAAGAGCCTTGACTGGGGTTTCTGTGGGAAGGAACAAGTGAGGTGGATATATAGATTTAGGATTGGCTAGTTTGAATAATTTCCACAGGCTCTGGGGTATAGGACCTGCCTGTAGTTATCTAGTATCTGGTTCTGGGTGATTACAGTAGAAGAATAATGGTCCAGAATGTGGAGCCTGTAGAGGTGGTAGGGGTTTCGGTTCTGGGTGCGTTCATTTGCATCTGAAAGAGGTGCTCTGAAGTGAGTCAAAATTTACACCACTAAGAATTAACTAGGTCTGAGAATAGAAGTGTCTTCAGGGTCAGCAAGACCCCAGATGCCAAAGCATAAAAGGTACAGAAAATAAATATGCATGATTAGTGCAGGTCTTTTCTTAGTGTGTCCAGAAATAAAAGGGAAAATCAAGGAAATTAACTGTTATTGCATACCTACCCACAGCACCTAAGACCATTCACCCATGGACTTCACCTCGTGCAGGCTGAAGTTCTGCATTCCTCAGTTTGGGATGGCACTTTGAGCTCCATGCTTTTCACTTCTTCTGTCTGAGAAGCATTACACCAAGTCCATGCTTCAATTCTCATTATAATGATAATACAGCTAATATTTCACAATTAAGTACTGAGTAGACTACTCCTTTCAAATACGTTTTCTTCATGATGGGAAACTATTTTTCTGTTTCTGGTCTCCTACCTTGTCTTCTTGAATTTATTTTTGCCCTTCTCCTATCTGTTTTTGCATGATATCAAGAGTAACCATTAAAAAGGCAAACCTAATCATGTATTTCCCTACTTAAAATAATTTTCCATTGCTCTGATGAAAAGATTCACATCCTTAGCCTGGTCTATAAAGCAGGCGTACCCATCCCCTGCTTTCTTCACCATAATCAGCTGATGTCACTGTTCTTGTCACTTTCCACCCTGTAACCATATTGGTTTCCTGTTTATTTCCAAACATAGTGTTCCTCTCCATCCATGGAATTTTGCATGTATTTTCATCACTTGGAGATACATTTTCACCACCCAGCCCTTAATTGATTTGAAAAATTTTCATGCATCTTTCAAAACTCAGAAATTTTCTTGAAGAAAACATTTTTGATTACTCCAGTACAGGTCAGAACCCTAAAATCTATTGCCATGCACCCAATATTTTTACTTCGTTGTAATTAAAATTAAAAAATCAAATTTACACACTTAATTTAGGGTTTTAAAGATTTCTTTCTGTTGAAGTCTAACATATTTAAAATTAGGATCTATGCCTATCTTTAATTCACAATCTCTAGTGCATAATATTTGACATAATTTGGAAAATATCTTGGACATTAATCCCAAATTCTATTTAAAATTTGTATAGACATTATTGTTAACGTTAATTTTCTCTTCTTTATTTTTTGCCCTATAACAATTTTCTTATATACATATTGGGAACCTGAAGGTTATTTATTTGTAAAATAGCATATTAAAAATTTGTACTACATTGGCTTATAAGAGTTTAATAAAATCATGCATGTGAAAACATTATGTAAATGATAATGTGTTATACAAATGTAATGGGTATTATTACAAAAAGTCAATGACCCTTTTTGAAATTTAGTCTTAATTCAAATCATCAACTCTCTGATTTCCATAAATTGTTCCTTACAATGTGATTTATTTAAACATAAATTGACCAATTGATATATGAGCACTGGGCTATAGCCTTTGAACTTGTATTTTAAAAATCTGCTTATAGAGAAAGGCTGTGCCATTCGCCTTCTTCTATCACCTTCTGAATGAAACAAATTGACTAGAAGAATGTCTGATCAACAGTAGTCAATAGATGCAGCATTCTTCATATACAGATCTGATACTAAGTGCCTGTAAAAGCTAGTATATGAGGTTGGTAAAAAATTAATTGTGGTTTTTGCCAACATAGAACACCACACACAGAAGAAGAATCTGAATAAAAAGATTAATAAGAAGACTAAGGTCTAACTAATCAAAAGACCATATGCATTAGCCAATACAGAGCAATAAGAAAAGAAGAATGTATTAGTCACCTTAGGCTAAGTTATTCTTCAGTAACAAATGAATCATAATCTTTATGCCATTCCACAACAAAGTTCATTTCTCATTCTTGTTCATGGGTGTTGTGGGTGGTCTGACTGTACTCTGTGTATGCTGAATTCTGGAGCATAAGATGAAAGATAGCTCCTACTTAGGTTTTGCCATCTCTGAGGCAGAAGGGAAAAGAGAGATGCTGGAACCCGAGAAACATGTGTTTTGTTTCAGCCAGTGATACATGAGTAAAAGTGACACGTTTAGACCGAGATTTAAAAAACCATCATTTGGGATGGATACAGCCCTTCTGCAGAAGCCACAAATGACTTGAATGAAATAAATCACAAATAGAAAAATGAGAAAGTAGATTTCTTTTGACACATGATTAAATTTGGAACAGGTAGCCTGGAGGGAATACAGAACATTATTTTGGACATTTTGATCATTTTTGCTTGTTTTTGTTTTGCTTTGTTCTTTCCTAACTAAGCATATAGCCAAGTGGTTCATAATGAAATAAGCAAGTCTTAAAAGCCATAAATTTTATGGAAACCTCTTAGAGAACACAGGACATTTGTCTTCAAGTTGACGATGTACCTTCCACTGGCATTGGTCTTTGCTCTACTTCTTTTCAGTCATCTCTCAAACTCACTCTAGGTCTCCTTCCCCACCTGCTGTAGAATTCTTTCATGGTGTCTCCAGTCTGTGATATAGCTCCTGGTTCATTGCTCTCGCAGCAGCTGGGTGGTCCTTCTCCAAAGCAGATGTCAGACAACTACTGAATAGATACACATTTTTTTTTCTGTCATTAGCCTGTGTAATCTCAATAGGGGTGATGTCATCTAGGGGTGAAAATTAGTTCTTTGAGGCAAAAAAATTTAAATCTCAGATGTTATAGTGATCTAGACCCTCTAAAGGGCCCTTTAAAGGGCCCCAGCACATAAACATGGTAAGGTGATTAGAGAAAAAAATTACAAATATATATGTAAATGCCTCTTAGGGAAGTATTTCTATTTAAAAATGAGATGATGAGAAACACTGCACTAGACTCAATTCTTTTAAAATAGGTCAACGAGATCTGACAGGCTTCCTTTCACAGTGCCTGGCATATAAAATGGCATCCTAAGTTTAAATAAGTGAATGAATAAATGAAGTTCATGTTCCAGATTGTTAGATAAAGCAAGATGGACTGGATAAAATTTAAAAGGAACTTGATCCTGGAAATGCCCCAAATGATCACACTGAACTCAGATGAGGATTGGTTCTATAGAGCACATTAGACCAAGCTAGCAGGTGATGAGGCCATGGATTCAGGTGTGTAAAGTTAATAATGGCAGAAGCAAAGAACCAGGCAGGGGCTGATACAGTTTTGGGTCCTATGTCTCATTTTAATTTTTAGTTACTTGAGAAGGAAAGACAAAACTGAATTGCCATTCATCCCTATAATCCCTTCCCATCTTGACCTTTATTCATCAGCAGTTGTTCTGCCAACTCCTTGCTAAATGGTGACAGAGGGAGGCATAAGTTTAACAGTTGGTAATAAACTTTGATACATGTAAAATCGATTTTTGTTGGCATCATCGGAAAGAACAGCTCATCTTTTTGTAATTAAAAACAGTCATGACGTTTGAAGCAATGAATGTTCTCACCTGGGAAGGGTTTTAAACTTAAAGGAAGGTATTTTTTTTCTAAATGGCTGAAAGATTTCCTAATTATAATGTCACTACAGGAAAAAATACCTTTCCAGAAAGTGACAGTTGAATGCAATGAAAACATTGCTGGGAAAGGATATAGGAAATTGTATTTTCTTCCTATGTGTCCACCGTGAACCCTGCTGTGGGTCTGAGCAAGTCTCTTCACTTTTATGATTCAAGTCTTACATGGTGAGGGCTTTAGGGGTAAAAGTCAATAACAAACATTTAGCAAACACTGAGCCCTCTCTCTGAGTCCTATGTCGTGCTAAACTGTGGATGTGGAAGCTTCTTGTCAAGCATGAAGTTATGTCACAAATAGAGGTCTCAGGTAGATAGAAAACATACTTTGTCCACTTTTTCTACATGACAGATTCTATTATTTTCCCTCAATCAGTCCCCATATTTTGCAATCTTTTACTAAACAAAATGTATTTATAAAAACATTTTGTTTCCATTTTTACATTAGTATTTTATTTATAAACTAACATAAGGGAACAGTGAACATTGTAAAAATCAAGAGAAATATATCCACTAGTGACAACACACTAATAAAAAATCCTAATTATATTCACATTAATCAAAAGAAACAATACTATTACTAATATCTAAACTAACAAAAAAACATGACTTTCAGATCTGGATTTTTCCTTATAATCCATTCTATATTCATACGCATATTCTTTATACATATTTTAATATCTATGCTAATTTAAGAAAAAACTATTTATGTTTTGGTTTTCTTTCCAGTTTATTTTATAGCATATTTTACATAGTTATAATGCACTTGCAGTTTTATCTACATTTCAATTTAAAACATTATAGTAGAATTATTTTCTATATTCCTATATGCTGTTCCAAATTAACTTTGCAATGTTTGCACAACTTTTCAGGGTATGCTTGTGGCACAATTTATTGTGTCAGTTCCTTCTTGATCATTTATTTTGCTCTTTCATTCTAGTTGTTGCTGTTGTTGTTTTTGTTGTTGTTTTTTTTCTGAAACAGAGTCTTGCTCTGTTGCTCAGGCTAGATTGCAGTGGCTCACTGCAACCTACACCTCCCAAGTTCAAGTGATTCTCCTGCCTCAGCCTCCTGAATAAGTGAGATTACAGGTGCCCACCACCACACCTGGCTAACTTTTTGCATGTTTAGTAGAGACAGGGTTTCACAACATTGGCCAGGCTGGTCTCCAACTCCTGATCTCAAGAGATATAACTGCCTTGGCCTCCTAAATTGCTGGGATTAAAGGCATGAGCCTCCATGCCCAGCACTGTCCTTTCATTCTTGATATCAAGTATGGAGTTCAAGTGGAGTGAACATCCCTATGTATGAGTTTGAATAAGTAAATAAATAAATAAATTAAGGCCATGTTATAGATTGTTAAATAAAGCACGACAGACTAAACAAAATTTAAAGGGAACTTGATTATGAAAATGACCCGAAGGTATATAACCTTGTCTTTTATATTATTTTCTTTATATAGAGTTTTACAAATAGGATTACTGGAATAAATATTGGTATGAATTTTACAATGCAAAATAGTTTTCAAAAATTTGGGCAATAATAGTAGTTGACACATTTTATTTATTGTAACTGGGTTCTACATTTATGTAAAATAAATACATAATAGAAAGTTATTAGTGTTTTAATTCATGTTTTCATCAGATCATTTGCTATTTACAGATCTCTGGGCCACAGAAGACGACTGAGTTTACACCAAATTTTGATAATTCTTGCCAAGATAACATACTTGGCATTTTGTTTAGGGATTTTTTTCAAGGTAAATACATTATACTCTTTGGCTCTTTACATGAGTGAAATAAGGCCAAGATTCCTCTTAATGATTTAATGACCACGTTTTCCCACATGATGTAAATTCTACACACATAATGTCTTTAAACTAGAAACAACATCATATACCAATGTATTTCGTGGCATATAGTTTAAAGTTTAAAACACCACGGCTTAAAATGATGAAATTCCTACCCATATAGGAGTTTCCTCCATGGTCAAGCTTTACACTGGTCAGGGGCAGTCACTTTGTTTCCAGGCTTCTTTTGAATATGGGTAGGTATGTTATGGATAGTTGAGCCTAATGATACAGGATGCACTTATATTTACACTGTTGTGTTAAACTCACAAGCTTGTTATAGCCATCACCCAGCACCCTTTAACTCATACTGAGGTGGAGTGAGATGTCTTACCAAATGGCACGTGTCCCACATCTGCCACTGGTGGTTGGCACACACCATCTGAGCATCATGGATATGAAGGCCCCCTCAGATTCCTGTGGGTCCCTAAGTTGCTGAGCTTTCCTCATCCTTGCTTTCCTTAAGACCGCTCTCCTGATAGTGTTTGTCATGTTTCAGCTTTGCCAGAAACAGCTGCAGCTACAGCCTAATGCCTTAGGGTGTCCCAGCTAGAAGTGAGACAAAGCACACACTTTCTTCTTATGAATCCACCCTGGTTTCTACCAGTCACTCACAGATGTGTCCAGCTGGTTCACTGTCTACTAATATCTGACCAAACAGTCATTCACATGTTCACACCAACTATTTTGTCATCATATATAAAATTTCGTTTTATAAATTTAGGTCTAGATGATTTTTGTGTTGACCCTAAGTGTCTTTTTGTAAGAAATTCCAATTCCAGGATAAGAGGGATTTTTCTCAAGTACTTCAGTGTTCCACAGATCCATACCTTCTGTTCCAAAGTGTCCCAGCTGTTTATTCTCTGCATGTAGCTGAAATGTGTATAAGACAATGGATTTTAGAACAAGGAAGCAATAACACTTTCTCCAAAACCTATCCATATGTCTTGTAAATGAAAATATTATTGTGAAATAAAATCCTAAAATATTCACTAAAATAGGTTTATCTTTTCTCATATTTCTGTGGACCAGCAGCGAAAACTATATACCCATTGGCACGTAGCTTACTAATGTGTGCCGTAAAAGGCCGTGCTTGAGTGCAAACCTCAACTTCCCCACTATGTAAGCGTGTGGAAGTTAATTAGCCTCTCTATCCTCTGCCTCCACATCTCTACATTGGGATGGTTTATTCCTTAGTGAGTATGAGGATTAAATAAGTTATTGCAAATAAAGCTTAGCGTGGGGCCTGCCTTAAAGTAAATTAAATACTCATGAAAGAATAGCTAATAGCAATCATTGTCTTTCAGAGGCTTTTTATTAAACACATAAACAGAAACACACATCCACATACACACATCCCTCCTCCCCAACCCAAAGTCCTTCCTGCTTCCCAAATCACATGCCTCTTTCCTTTCATTGAACCCCAAACTCTAAGGCAATATTGGCAGATTTAGAAATGAATGAAATTGTACCCCTTAAAATTCAGGTGATATTATCAGAACTGGACAGCAAAAAAAAGGTTGTTTTAAACATTTTCAAAGAAATAAAAAAATGGAGTCCACAGGACAAGTAGGGGATATTCTTTTTTTTAAAAAAAAGAACAAAAATATTTCAAAAATGCTCCAGATAAAAATGTTGGAATTGGAAAGTTATAGTCATTGAGATAACAACTATAACAACAGTAATTATAATCAACAGATGGGTTAAAGAGCAGACGTGACACAATACATTAGAAGATGAGCGTGAAGGAATCATCCAGAACACACTATGGCGGCACAGTAGAGTAGATAAGAAAGTTTGGGTGTTAACCATGGAAAGAAATGATTAAGAACACTCCCAAACTCTGAGCCTTTTCTTTCCTTGCTTCCTTTGTTATTTATCCTCCTCCTTTGCTGTAATCTATTTCCCCATTAATTACTTCTGGCTAAACCTCTATAGCTTGTGGGAAAACTTTTAAATGCTTTATCTCGTTGTATCTTCACAGCAAATCTTTGAGGTAATTGAACTTGAAGTTTTAAATTTCCATTGAACAGAAAAAAAAAAAAGTGCAAGGGCCAAACCAACTTTTATATATTCAAAACCTAGTAGTACGCATGACTTGGGATAAATCATCCATAATGTGGGCCAGTATACTCATTTATTGAGGAAACGATTGTTCATATTTCTCAGGCTGCTTTGAAGATTGAATATGATGAACATGAAACTACAGAGAGCTGTGCAAATACGCTGATGATGATGCTAATGGCTCCTTGCATAAGTGATAGTTTTATGAAGTCTCTTGATGGTAACAATGCTGATCATCTATGTTGGGTATCATCTTTGTTCTACCCATATGTGATTCATAACTTCAGATTCATAACATCAGTTGCTCACCTCTGTAACCTCTGCTAAGTCAACAAATCATACAAAGATGTATAATTTTTCTTAGTGTCTTTTAGTTGTCTAGTTTATCCCAACACAAATATATTCATGCTACATAAAACTGAAACTTTTGATGTCTTTACATTATCTCATTTTTCTGTCTTAAACTTCTCTCCTTGATCTCCAAGAACTTTCTGGAATTTCTTGGTTTCTGGCTTTGTGACTCATTTTTCGGATCATCATCTGACCTCACTTCTCAGACTCTCAGCACAACATTTTGGATCTAATCAAGGCTTTCTATCTTCAGTCATGATTGCAGTTCATTATTTAGCTTTGTTCCCCTTAATGATTGGGTGTTAATATAGTTTGGATATGTGTTCACGCCAAAATACCATGCCAAATTCTAACCCCTAGTGTTGAAGGTGGGACCTAGTGAAAGGTAATTGGGTCATGAGGGTGGGTTTCTCAAGAACAGTTTAGCAGTACCAACCTTGGTACTGTCCTTATGACAGTGAATGAGTTCACGTGAGATCTTGATGTTTAAAAGTATGTGGCACTCTCCCCCTCACTCACTCTCTCTCACTTTTGCTGCTGCCATGTGAGAAGCCTCACTCCCCCTTCACCTTCCTCCATGATTAGACGCTTCCTGGAGCCTCCCCAAAAGCAGAAGTCACTATGCTTCCTACACAGCCTGCAGAACCATAAGCCAATTAAATCTCTTTTCCTTTAAATTACTAAGTCTCACGTGTTACCTTACAGTAATGTGAGAACAGAACTCAGGGGTAAGTTACAGGCCAATCTAGCTATGTCTAAAATCTCAGGATTTAAGATTATTATGGAAACATATATCACAACCAACCCCCTATTTATTTTAGCATGCTTGTTAGATTGACAGACTTTGTATAAAGTCTGTCAACACAAGGGGCTGACTACTGCATGTGATGGCATTTTATATTACTGCACAGACCTAATTGATATAGGATATACCTATTACATATATGGCATATATATAATATATATATCTCAGACTCTCAGCTATATAAATACGTGTGTACAGACACACACACACACACACACACACACACATCTCAGACTTCTCAGACTCGATCGGCGCAACATTTTAGACCAAACCAAAGCTTTATTTCTTCAATCATGACTGCAGTTTATTATTTGGCTTTGCTCCCATTAATGATTGGGTGTTAATATAATTTGGATGTGTGTCCCTGCCCAAACCCCATGTCAAATTCTAATCCCTAGTGTTGAAGGTGGGAACTGGTGGTGTTCTCACTCACAGGAACCAACAGAGGGAGAACTCATTACCTTGAGGATGGAACCAAACTATTCATGAGAGATCTGTCCCCAGGACCCAAACACTTCCCGTTAGGTTCCAGCTCACACAATGGGGATTACATTTCAACATGAAGTTTACAGCAACGAATATCTAACTCTGAGATATAGAGATCTATGATATCTGTATATCTTATATGGTGGCATTGCCATCGGCCTGGGAGGAACTTCACTCGTGCTATGCCTTTTCCAAATTCTTCAGACTTCAAGGCTCAGATCCCGAAGCCCTTCAGTAGACTTAGGCATTCCTTCTCCTTGGATCTCTCCACACTTGTAAAAAGACCTTCATTAGTGCCCAGATTTCACTGTGTTCGATTCTGTGATTTTTTTACAGAAAAAAACAGGTTGTTTCATTTTATTTATAAATAACACCTAAAAGCATGCTGGATGCCTAGTCTGTATCTCTCTCTGTTGAATTTTTGAGAAGTAAATGAATTACTAAATAGAATGCATAAATGAATGAAAGTAAACGTTTTTCTCTGAATGCAGCTTTCTATGAAAATTTTTCTATGCACTTGGAAAATGTGATATTCTCTCCACAATAAATAAAACAGCAAAAAATATGCCAATGTACCACACACAGTGTATCTTTTATCCATTAAATTGTAATGGATAAGGCGACCTCTAATTTTAAAATGATATTTTAAAGAGTACAAAATGATGTGCTTAAGGTTTTCAACATAAAAAATGCCACCATAATCACTGTCTGAACTATGAAACTGCTAAGCTAGATTAACTCTGATATTAACAAGAATTCTAGGAAGGCATTGCCTAGTATCAGGAATAAGATCCTGGAACTTCAGCTCCTTAACCACCAATAGGATAACACAGGTACTCATCAGATAAGAGAAGGCTAGAAAAATATTAATTTTGTTGAGCCAAATTGTTTTAAGAGAAATTTAAAGGGTGAAGAGATGGTGAAAGCAGGGGGAACATTTTGATTCTGTGAGAGCTGGTGGGAAATGTGGTCTAGTGGTATTGTTCTCAGTTCACCGATGCCTTAGCATGTGTCACTATAAAGGAGTACCCAAAGCTGGGCAATTGATAAAAAACAAAAGAGGTGTCTTCGCCTCATGGTTCTGAAGACTGCCCAAGATACAGTGGCACTGGTATCTGCATCTGGTGAGGGTCTCAGTCCACTTCCATTCAAGGTGAAGGAGGAAAGGAAACCAGCATATTCGGAGATCGTATGGTACAAGAGGAAGCAAGGAACAGGTGCCAGGCTCATTTCAACAACCAGCTCTCACAGGAACCAACAGAGGGAGAACTCACTCATGATCTTGAGGATGGAACCGAACCATTCATGGGGGACCTGCCCCCAGGATCCAAACACTTCCCGTTAGGTTCCTCCTCCCACAGTGGGATTACATTTCAACATGAGGATTGGGGTGACACATATCTAAACTACAGCAGTTGTAAAGAAAAATAACTTTGTCATAAATGTTGTGTGTTGCTACTGTTGCTGTTATCACTATGGTGATTATATAAACAACCATGTATATGACTTAAACCTAAGGCTAATATTTTGGCACGTGTATAGTGTCTAATGATCACAGTGCATGCTGTCACCTGTTATGCTCACTGTGCGGATGAGGAATGAGAGGTTCAGAAAGGTTACGTTACATGCTTAGGACCTCATAGCTACTAAAAGGAATCAGTGCTAACTAGAGAATGTGTTGCTTTTCTGCCACATTGCCTCCTGGTGTGTTCTGCAGGAAGAATAACACTGTGTTTCTCCATGTGAGCCTGAGTAGTACAATTTGGGTTGGATTTTGCTGTGATTATTTGGTTCCACTGATGAAAAGGAATCCCAGGATGTGTATTATGGATTTGGCCATCTCCACCAGTCACACGAATATGTTCCTTCTGCCTTCTCACTTGGGACAAAGTAGATGTGAATCCCCTGTGTATCAATCAAGCAATTCATACATGTACCATGAGTTGTATTAATAAAGTGTTTTAGTTCTAATAAGGCAATAGAGTTATCTCACTTTCTCACATAAAATCACTGTGAAATAGAGATATCTATTTTTAAGAGTCAAGAATGGGAGTTGAAGTGATTTGTCAGAAATGAATGATAAGTGGTAGCCCCTGACAAACTCCTTCCTTTAAGGTTACTAAGCTTCTCCTACTCTGCTCTTTAAGGGCGCACAAAATGTAAAACATAATGGCAAACATACAAGCATGAAGAGAAAATAATTCAGTATTTTGCTTTCAAGGAGGATCGCACTGTATTCTCTCAGCATTTTAATGAAGCACTTAAGTAGGCTTGAATTTTATCAACTCAAGCATGGGGAGTATTTCAAATAAGAGGCAGCCCTAGGGCAAGCTCTAATGCTAGCCGCCTGTGCAGTCACACACAGTCCTCGGCTCAGAAGAGCCCTTCACTTGGCTTAATGCTCTACTGTTGCTGTCTCAACATTTGTAATACTTTTTGAATTGGGGACCCTGAATTTTCATTCTGCACTGGGCTCTGCAAATTATGTAACTGGTCCTGGATATCCTTCAATCTTCTCCTTGCATCCACAGGGAGCTATGTAAGTCAAGCAGGCAAGAAGACAGGAATGCACGCTCTATAATATCAGAAAGGATTAGGTGGTGAATTGAGAGCCATTTTTGCTCCCCTAGTCCTGAGTAGAGATGATCAGTTCTACAGACTCTTAAGTTTATTTTGTGTAACTTACTTGCTTCAGGTTTAAGTTCTTCAGGAAAATTTAGCTGGATTAGACAAAATCAATTCTCATGATTCTTGCCAGCTATTGCAAAAACTATCAACAAAAAATGGAAAGAACTACATGTTACTTAAAAATTGAATTACTATTCACATGGATACACATACTCTCACACACATTTTGTTGAACTATTAAAAATAAGTATCAAACATTATGGAACTTTAGCCTGAAGTATTTAACCATACCTCTTCTAAAAGCAATTTTCTAAGTTACTTCGTTTTTCTTGTAACCCCTAAGAAACATAATGAAATTCACTAATATCATTTAAAATCTAATTCATTTTCAAATGTCTCAGTATCTTAAAAATGTTCTTTATTTAAAATTAGGAATCATAGTCTCCACACACTGCATTTGGTTTAAAAATTTCTTTAATCCATAAGTTGTATTACACCAATTGTGTTTAAAAATTAATTTGTAGTTATAATAAAAAAGAATCAAAAATTGTCATTCTTGGAGGTGACAAATATACTCATTCTCAAACTGAAAAATGTTTATGAAAGGGGAAGAAATAATACATACTCTAACTTTTTCAAGAGGAACTGTGGCTCATACACAGCTGAGGAGAGAAAGGTAACATTTTTACAGAAGAATGTCAGTCCATAACTATGGAAAGAATGTTATAATTAAAAAATAACACTTTTACAATCATCAGTGAAACAATTCAAGTAAAAATCGTTAGTGGATACTGAAAATGATTGCATGTAAGACAGCTTGGAAAAAGTCTTTACTCTGCAAGATTTTCTGGTCATCATCACTATTGTTGGGACTACCTAACACTGTGTCCTTCCTGGGGTGTTGCATCACCTGGAATATTTTTTTTTCCTTCAAAAAAAGTTCATTCTTAATCATATGAGACATTAATCCTGACCTCTGGTTTATGGGAAATGCAGAGGATAGAGAAACAGGTTAAATGGCACCATGGATAAACAATAAGATAAATCCAGATGTTAGGAGATTCCATAAATCATTTACCTAGTTTCTTAAAAAATATCAGTCATGGACAGAGGGAGGGGAGCATTATCCACTGGGGTCTGCTGGGGTGGGCAGGGTAGGGACAGTGGGGAATGGGGGGGTTGGGAAGGGATAACATGGGAAGAAATGCCAGATATGAGTGATGGGTGGATGGAGGCAGCAAACCACATTGCCATGTATGTACCTATGCAACAATCCTGCATGATCTGCACATGTACCAGAACCTAAAGTACAATAAAAAAATATGTATCAGTTATGAAAGAAAAGAAAAGGGGTTATGTCATAGTTTAAGTGTAAAATATTACATTGTAGGGCTTTTTATCATTTATCATTAGTAAAATATACATTTATATAAATAGTATGTCTGAATGTGTTTATTAACATGCTTTAATGACTAAGCAAGTAAGTAATTAAGATTTAGTTTATAACAGTCTTTATTACTGAAGAGGGATTCATTTGGGGGCCAAACTAGGATATTTTCCACTATCAGACACTGTGATGAAGATATCTATTCTTGAATTTGCTTGTTGCTTTTATTTTGCAGAGTTCCTGTAATAATAACTAACATTACTTTTATTTTATTATGTGGTGCTTGCACTTTTCCCCGTTTTAAGTTGTAGGAAATATCAATTTAAATGTTTTTACCTTAATTTATTAAAGCTGGGTTTCTGAAAGAACCCAGATGTTCTTGGTGTAAAGTGCTGGAAAATGTTTGTATTCAGTAAAGAGTCCTATAGGCCACACGATGGAAACCCTAAGAAAGAAAAGGAAGATATTTTTGAGACTGAACTGGGTGTGAAGGTTGTTTTAGAGAGATTTATTTACTTCAATTTGCTCCTCCTACTCATCTCACCATTATTCTCATGTTGTTTAGGGAGTGGCGGGTAGAGAGAAAATCATGCAATGAATTGTGAAGTACTGTCAAGGGCAAAGTTCTTGTCTTTTGAAGTCTTGGTGAAATCTAAATACTGAAACTAGGCTTAAGATGCCTATTATTTCTTGAAGGAATTGATGTGAGTCATGGTAGCCAGTTGCTCCTCTGAGAGTTTATGAAGCGGATGTGACAGGTTTTGCAGCTTTGCTTTAGGAGCTAGCAGGCAATGGTAAATAATTTGCGACTTTCCACATTAAACAAAACAGTCAATGAAACATCCTCAAACTTTACTAGATCTGATGATCTGAAAATTGTGAGAAATCAATTTTTGTTCTAATTTCTGTTTTTTAGAAATGGAATCACCCACATGGCCACAGTTAAAGGTGGAAATAGTGAAATGAGATATTGTTTATCTTTTCACCCTCCATCCCATCATTCTTAGACAACTACATTAAAAAAAAAATAAGGCACAAATTAAACAAGCAGGAATGTTCTGGTCCCCTTTGCATGTGTTTACCATGCTCAGAGATGATTAGGATTATTACAAACCATTAGACTAAGAACTTGTTTAAACTTGCTCACGTTTAATGAGATAGTTCAGGATAATACACACACACACATACACACACACACACACACACGCACACACACACACACACTCCAAAAGAAATAACAGCAAAATATTTGGAATTATGTTACCAAATTGACTGAGGTGGAAAGACCTCCATCTCCTTAGGTTTTGCAGTGGCATTTTCTTCCAGAGGTTGTATGAGTCCTGTGTTATCTCATTGGACTGCTTGTAGAAGAAATCCAATTTCAGTCCAGAGCAAATCATAAAGATGAAAGATGGAAGTGCTTGAGAAGATATTTCACTCCAATGCAGTTGGATTCTGACTCAAATACAGTACTTAGTTTAATTTTCAGTATCAAAGTCGCTATGATTTTTAAAATCCATGTTTGTTTGTTTTCTTTTGAACAGCTTTATAAGGTATCATTGATATACAGAAAACTGCACATAGCTAATGTGGTCAATTGAATGACTTTGTATCTACATAAACACTGATGTTACCATCACCACAATCAAGATAATTGACATGGGGAACATTTCCCAAAGTTTTCTTATGTCCTTTTGTTTTTGTTTCCTTTTTTGTTTTGTCTTGTTTTCTTTTTGATGTAAGAACACTGAACACAGGATTTACCCTCTTGACCAATGTTGAAGCGCACCATATTGTATTGTTAACTGTAGCTACTGTCTTGTACAAAAGATCTCCAGAGTTTATTCATCCAGCATATCTGAAACTTTACACACATTGAGCAGCGACCCGTTTTCCCCACCTCCCAGCTCCTGGCAACCAGGAAAATTATTTTAGGTACCTCATATAAAAGGAATGATGCAATGTTTGTCCTCTGTGCCTGGCTTATTTTGCTTAGCATAATGCCTTCTAGGTGCATCCATGTTGTATATATTCATCAAATTCTATTGACAGATGAACTATGATATACCATGAAATAGTATATTATCCATTTATCTGCAGATGGACGTTTTGGTGGCTTCCTTGTTTTTACAATTGTGAATAATGCTGCAATGATCACAAAAATACAGAAACCTCTTCAAGATACTGATTTAAGTTCTTTTAGACATATATCCAGAAGTGAAATTTCTGGATCACAGAGTAGTTCTATTTTTATTTTTTATTTTTAGTAATCTGCATATAGTTTCCATAGCTGCTACACCATTTGTATTCCTACCAAATGGTTACAGGAGTTCCAGTTATTCCACATCCTCACCAACACTTGATATCTTTTTTTCTTAATAGCCATTCTAACAGGTATAAAATGATATCTTATTGTACTTTTAATTCGCCTTTTCCTGATAATTAATGATGCTGAGCATCTTTTAGTATATCTGTTGGGCCGTTTTTTGTCTTCTCTGGAAAAATATTGGTTTAAGTCTCATTCCCATTTTTAGTTAGATTATCTTATTTTTGTCTTATTTTATTTTTTCTATTAAGATGGAGGAGTTTCTTCTGTATTTTGGAAGTTAACAAATTTTTAAATATATGATTTGCAAATGTTTGCTTCTATTTCCTAGGTTGCCTTTTCATTCTGTTATTTGCTATGCAGACAGTTTTTATTTTGATGTATTTCTACATATATGTATATATATTTCGTTGTCTGTTCTTTTGGTATAATCCAAAGAAACCATTATCAAGACCAATGCTGTGAAGCTATTCCTTCTACTTTTCTTCTAAGAGTTTTACGTTTTCAGGTCTTATGTTTAAGTCTTTTTTCTTTTTAAATACAATTTTAGTTGATTTTCTGTGTATGCTTTAAGGTAGAGGTCCAATTTCTTTCTTTTCTTCCTTTTTTATATTATTTTTATTTTTGCAGGTGAATATCCAGTTTTCCCAGCACCATTTGTGGATGAGACTGTCATTTGCCCATTGTGTATTCTTGGCACCCATGTCAAAGATCAGTTGATCCTGTATGTGTGGAGTTGTTTTGGGGTTCTCCACTTTGTTCCCTTCGTCTATATGCCTGTCTTTATGCCAGTACCATAATATCTTAACCAACATAGCTCTGAGATGTATTTAGGAGTCAAGAAGTATGGTTTTCCAGATTTATTCTTTCTAAAGATTCCTTTGGCTATCTGGGATCTTTTATGTTTTCATATAAATGTTAGGATTGTCTTTTCTATTTTTATGAAAAACATCATTAGGATTTTGATGGGGATAGTGTTGAATCTGATGATTACTTTGGATAGTATGAAGATTTTTACAATATATGAGTCTTCCAATCTATAAACACAAAAATTATTTATATTTATTTGTGTCTCCTTTAATTTCCTTAATGAGTATTTTGTAGTGTTCAATGTATAAGTCTTTCATGTCTTAAGTTTATTTTTAGGTGTTTATTCTTTTTGATGATATTGTAAATGAGATTATTTTCTTAATTTTCTTTTCTAGATGCTTTGTTGTTAATGTATAGAAACATAATTGATTTTTATATGTTGATTTTTGTGTTCTGTAACTGCTGAATTCATTTCTTAATTCTAGTGAGTGATTGTGTGTGTGTGTGTGTGTCTGTTTGCGACAAGGTTTCACTCAGTTACCCAGACTGGAGTGCACTGGTGGTATCATGGCTCATTGCAGCCTCTACCTCCCAGGCTCAAGTGATCCTCCCAGGCTAGCCTCCTGTGTAGCTTTAGCTGATATTACAGGGGCATGCCACCATACCCGGCTATATTTTTTTCCTCTCTTTTTGTAGAAACAAAGTGTCACTATGTTGCCCAGGCTGGTCACAATCTCCTGGTCTAAAGTATTCTCCAATCTTGGCCTCCCAAAATGCTGGAATTACAGGCATGAGCCAAGCAGGTTTTTTTTATGGAGTCCTTAGAGATTTTTATATGAAAGATCATGTTGTCTGCAAACAGAGACATTTTTATTTCCTCTTTTATGATTTGGATGCCTTAACAATAATAACAAAGTAATGCTAGTATTTATATGGAATATCTTATTTTGTCCTTTTGCTTTAAAGTCATGTCTTTATATTTAAAACACATTTTTTTTAGACAGCTTCTAGTTTGGTTTTACTCTTTTATCCTGACATAATCTTTCTTTTAAATTTTTGCATTTGGATATTTGGACCATGTACATTTTATGTAATTATAGAGATGTTTGGCTTTAAATCTCTTATCTTATATTTTTTTTCTTATTTGGCTAATTTTGTCTTGATTCTTTTTTTTATCATTTCCATAATTATTTTGGAATGATTTCTTGTTTTATATTTTATATTATTGATTTTCCATGTATAATAGCTCTGCATCTTTTTGGTTAACATTTTAATTGTTCTCTCAAATTTATAATATGCTTTCTTAACTCTTCATAGTCTACCTTCAAAAAATAAAATTATATTTTTCATATAGGGTTAGGGTAAACAAAAGTATAATTTTATTTATTCTTGTCATCTTTTTAAATATTATACTATGCATTTCTACATATATAATAACCTGTCAAATGCATCATTATTTTGCTTTAGAAAATTTAAAAGTTAGAAATGAGTAAAATATGTCTTCTATTGACATATATATGTTTGCACTTATGATTTCTGTGTATGTATAGATAATAATTCCATTCGCTGTCATTTTTTTCCGCCTTAGAAATTTATTTTAATATTTTCTTATAGTGCAAGTGAGTTGCTAATAAACTCTCTAAGCTCCTCTCTGAAAATTATTTTGGCATAGCTTTTATAGTGACTAGGTATCTTATTATACCTATTATTATTTTCACTTTATTCCTACATCATTTATTATTATTATTATTATATTTTGAAACTTAATTTTTTTAAAATTGCATTTTAGGTTTTGGGTTACATGTGCAGAACATGCAAGAGAGTTGCATAGGTACACACGTGGCAGTGAGATTTGCTGCCTTCCTCCCCTTCACCCACATCTGGCATTTCTCCCCATGCTATCCCTCCCCAACTCCCCATCCCCGGAGTCCCTCCCCTATTCCCCTCAATAGACCCCAGTGTGTAGTGCTCCCCTCCCTGTGTCCATGTGTTCTCATTGTTCATCACCCGCCTGTGAGTGAGAACATGCAGTATTTCATTTTCTGTTCTTGTGTCAGTTTGCTAAGAATGATGTTCTCCAGATTCATCCATGTCCCAACAAAGGACAGGAACTCATTGTTTTTGATTGCTGCATAATATTCCATGGTGTATATGTGCCACATTTTCTCAGTCCATTTATTATTTTTTTAACATCTCCCTGGTCCACCAAATTGCATTGTTTTTTGAGTGAGAAGGTAGCACTAATTTTGATTTGTTCCTCTGCACCTAATGTATTTTGATGTCTCTGATGGCTTTTAAGTTATTTTCAGCAGCAAATTAATTATAATGTTCTTTGATACGTTTTTCAGTGTTTATTTTGTTCAGGCTACATTTAGATGATTGGACCTGTGGGTTTATAGTTGGATGTTTTTGGTCATTGTTCCTGGCATTTTTGCCTCACTTCTTTATTGTCTCCATTTTGGGATTGCAAATACTGCTCAATGAGTTCCCTGACATCAGTGAGGATCCGTTTTATCCCAGACATTTTTTTCCTCTTTGTTCTTCAGTTTGGATAATTTCTATTCCTGTGTCTTCAGGTTCCCTGATTTTCTGCTATTATCTACTCTACTATTACCACTTCTGTAGAATGTTTTATTTCAGATTTTTTAACTGATATGTTGTTTATTTTTCATATCCTCCATTTATCACTATCCTCCATTATCCTCCGTTATCAATATATAAATATTTTTTAATTTTTTAATCTTTGGCAAATATTTTATAGTTCTTCTGTAGACTTCCTCTGCTGATTCTATTATTTCTATCACTCTTGAATCTGTATTTATTAAATAATTTGTCTTTGCATGAATCACATTACTGATGCTTTTATGTCTAGCTGTTTTGTATTGTGAATTTTTAAGTCTGAATGTTGGTATTTTGTTGTCTTCACATAAAGAGTGTTGAGTACAATTTTGGAGTTCAGTTAAGTTAGCCACAGAATTTTTCTAAGTCTTTGACTTTTTTAAAGCTTTTTTTTTTTTTTTCCCCTCCTAGCAGAACCTTACTCCAGGTCTAGTTTACGCTTCTTTGAGGTGTGCCCCTTTGGAGCTCTGCTTATGGCTCTGCGGGGTGCCTTTTGCTCAGGTTTTAGGAAGTCTCACTCTACAACTGGGCAGCTTAATGCCCTGCCAAAGACTCAGGTGAATTTCTTGTCTGTTTCTAGAGCTCTTTAGCTATATAACTTCTTCTAAAATGCTATTATGTGCCAGGAATACCAGCATCCAGCTTCTCCCCACACTCTGATCTGTGACTCATCTCCGTGAGACCCCTGTGCTCTGCATTCCAAAAATTTTTTCCTAGAAGGAAAATGAAGCGATCATGGGGCTTGTGGTGTTTGCTTCTTTTCTCTACGGATCATGGTCCTGTACTTTTCTCTATTCTTCAGAAACTTTATTTTCCCATATCTGACCACATTTCTCCTTACACATCTTGTATCCAGTATTCTTGAAATACATTGCAAAATTTTTTTATCTGTTTTTCTTACATGGCTAGATGTGCAAGCCCCTGAGATTTAACTGTAACGATGCAATTGACCCCATGTTAATGTTAGAAATTTAATATTAGAAAATGTTTACACTTTTTAAATACAGAATTTTTATCTTCAAAATGTGTTTAATAAAATTACTTCACAGTCTTATTATGGGAAGTGTTGGACAATAGAGCTACTGGTTCTCTGTTGCTATATTTAAGCCAATTTCTATATTTTTAACTTTTATGTACTTCATGTAGTGCTCTAAAATACCCACCGAGGGCTATGTTATTTTTTTATTTATTTTTTTAGAAGTTAGTCATACAGCCTCAGAGAAGCTAAGTAAGTTTTCAAAAGTCCACAGCTGGTTGTAAGTGCAATTGAATTTCAAACCCAGATCATTTAGACATAAGATCTGATTATTTCAGCTGTGTCACATTGCTTCTAATCTATGTGAAGTGTTCTTGCCCATTGGTTGGCAAGGAATTTGAACTCAATAAATATACATTTCTTCATTCCCTTTTCTAATATGTTAAAGAAAACTATATGTGTGCTATTTAATTCTCTTCATTGAAAAAAAAAGGCATTACAAAGTCCCCATGAGAAGGTAAAAGACAAAAAATAGAAACAAAACAAAGAAATAAATTCAAACTTTCTTTCTGATTTAACAACAGGTTGCCATCCTGAAGGATGAAAACTGAAAAATTGTAAGATTCTGAGAAAAGTATTTGAAAACGTATGTTCTCCCTTAGAGTAGAACACAGAGGCCAAAGAGTCTGTTCCATCAGGAATGAGCAAACCTCTACATTCCAGTAAAGCTCCAAAGGCAGATTGTAACATGTTAGAATGTGCAGCCTATGCGATAATTTAGATTACTAAGCCCAATCCTCAGTCTCTATTCTTCTTACTGAGAAAAGAAATTCCAGAACTGCAAAATGATCTGTGCATGGTCAGATCAAGTGCTGTGGTCACAGGAAAAAGAACACACAAGTGCACCTGCATGTACACAAATAGGAGTACACATTTCATTCTTTGATAATACTTCCTTCCTACCCTGGCTTCCAAAAGACAGGCTGCCATCCCACATCCAGAAAGGCAATAGGCTCCTCAAATGTGGGTAGCCAAATGTTAGCTGACTTTTGTTTTAATATTCATTTTTTGTAATGCTTATTTCTCACTTGCTTTTTAAATAAACATCACAAGTAAGCTATGCATTAGTTAACTATTGTAATAATTGTCCAGCGATTACAATGACACTGCATTCGAAGCTGCCCCAAAGCTCGTTGGCTTACAGCAGCTCTCTGTGATCACCTGTGCATATGCAGCTTGGTGGCTTCAGCTCTTCTGGGTTTGGCTGTGTGGCTCTGCTTCTCACTGCAGTTCTGAGGTTGACTGCAGCAGCTCTGGTCTAGGTAAACCTCATCCTTCCTCAGTGACTAGTTGCCTATCCCAGGAATGTTCTTATCATGGGGATGGCAGATGGCAAGAGAGAAGGCAGGAACATGTAAGGTATCTTTTTCTTTTCTTTTCTTTTTTAATCAAGGATGGCTTTTATTGAAGTACCCATAGAGCCACCCACAATTTGGAAGGGATAATGATATTAATACAATAATCATCGCCGAAGCAAATGAAAATACAAAGGTTATCTGCAAAGGCTTTGCAGTGACATGATGCCTTCATAAATTAAGGAAACTGGTCGCCCGTCAGGGCTGCTCACTTCATGGTCTTCACAAAATCTTCCCCCTTCTCTAAGGCTTTTTAAGGCCTAGCCTCATGTGGGGTGTAGTTATCTCCACCTCGTTATATTAGCCAAAGCCAGCACGGCTCAAACCAGAATCAAGTATCAAGAAAATGAACTCTGCCCATTAGTAAGAGTGACTGAAACATCTCACGTCGCAGGCCCCAGGTATAGGGAAGGGTGACTGATTGAGGCCAATAATGTAACCAATCACAAATTAAAATGCCCTTTGAAAACTTCCTTTCTTGTCTGGGTTTTGTGTCTACCCTTCTAGACCTTTAATTACATCTATTTTTAAACATAAATCTAAAGTATGGGCCAGGCACGGTGGCTCACACCTGCAATCCCAGTACTTTGGGAGGCTGAGGTGTATGGATCACCTGAGGTCAGGATTTTAGGAACATCCTAGCCAATGTGGTAAAACACCATGTCTACTAAAAATGCAAATAATTAGCTTGGCATGGTGGCATGTACCTGTAATGCCAGCTACTCAGGAGGCTGGGACAGGAGAATTGCTTGAACTTGAGGGGCAAATGTTGCAGTGAGCTGAGATCACATCATTGCACTCCAGCCTGAGCAGCAAGAGCAAAACTCAATCTCAGGAAAAAAAAAAAGAAAAAAAAAGATATATAATATTTATTGTATGAATGTGTGTGGTTGTATACATATTTCATATTGTACTTATTGCTCCATTTGTATTTGTTACCCCGTAATATTCCTTGGATGACTTTCTATATCCATGCATATAGTTATGTCATTATTTTTAACTGAATGACATTACAAAGAATAAATACGTGTTTACTTAGCCATTCCTCTATTATTAGGCCTGTAGATGAGTTTGCAATGCTCAGCCTTATAAACAGTGCTTTAATGAGCACTCTGGTACACATCTCCTTGTTTCCCTGCAGACTGCCCTGCAGAAATGAATACTTTAGAGCATGCCATCTATGAATTTCATATTGCAGTGTATTTTGCAAAAGTACCTCCAGTGTAGCTATATAAATCTACGTCTCCTCAGGCAGTAAATAAATACCTATTTGCCTACACTGTCATTAACACTTATTATCAAGCAGTTTGTATATATTTTTCATTGGAAAAGTAAAAAAAAAAATCTTGACTTTCTCAGTTATTTCAGAACATTTTTATTTAAACAACGGAATAATAATTCTCTGCAAAATGCTTTATATAAAACAAATTAATGTAGTTCTGTGATACAAACATGGTGCTTTGAAGAGTTCCTTGCACGCTTAGCCCCACTCCTGTCTTCTAAGTTGTCCCAGTGTACACTTTACATCCTCTTGCCTCAGGTCAAAACTTATTTAGTTTGCTATTATTTCCCTGGAACAGTGCCCTCACTTCAGCCCCTACTTCCATCATATCCAGAATGGTTGAGACAATGGTTTTAATTTCCAGCTGTTATTGTCTCAAGGGAGTACTTTTCCCAGTACCAGAACCTCATGCCCACATTCATAGTCACAGTATGGTCAGCTCACTGGTCTCTCTCTTCCATAGCAGGTGGGAAAACCCAGGCTCAAAGAAAAGAAGTGTATTCCTTATCTTAAATATGACAGGTACCAAAATTAAAGACATCCTAGATTCCAGGATCTATGATGAATTATGTGAGGATAGAAGATATGAATATGATGGAAGAGCATATTCTAGTGGAGACAGCACTTGACTCACTTCAGGGAAAAATTTAGTTCACCCTCCTCTCTCTCTCTCTCTCTCTCCACACACACACACACACGTAGACATACAGCACACACATGCATCCAATACACATGCAGACACACACACACGAAGATGCTACCACCAACTAGCCCAGTAACATTGGGAAAACCATCCAAACAGGTTAATTTGTTTCTTTATAAGAAGAATGAATAACACTGCAAAAAATGTGGAATATTTGTGAGCAATGAATGATGTGTGCAGGTGAATGGTTTATATTGGGTACCAGCTTACTAGACACATGAACACATAGTGTGAAAAACCATTCAATGTAATTTTTTTCACCAATAGTGGATAACTCAGCCCTTAGTAATTTCCAAAGGAAGATACTTAGTGCTGGATTTAATATCTATGTGCCATAACTTTTACTAATATTGGAATCACTCAGACTAATTAAAGTCTACAAGTAGGAGGGAATCAACCTAGGAAAAGCTTAAGACATTTCTGAGAAAATGAGAAATTGGATCTTATTTGTCGCTGAATCATGTAGTAGAGTCTGAGGGAAATGTGAATCCATTCAGTCATTAATATGCCATCTCAGGTGCTGAGGGCAATAATGCTCTGTATTAAACAAGCATATTTCTTTTGGAAATAAAACTCAAAGATGATTGTGGATAGGGTGAGACCATGATAACTTCTCATCCACCACTTACCCCGAACTCTGCTAGCACACCCCTTTTCATCTCAACTTACCCAAAATCAGGATGATGAGGGAACATCACGGAGTTTTGAAATACTGTCTATTTTTTCCTGTGGGAATGGGTTGGGTTGGGAGATGCATCTTTTTAGATAAAAAGTCTTTTTAGGAAGCTGGGCTTCACAGGTCTGGCCACTGCTATGGTGAAAGGTCATCTAGACACATGGAATTGTAGAGTCACAAAGTACTAGAAATACACCACAAATGCACTCTGAATTGCCAAAATTCAGGAGAGTAGGGGAAACAGAAGCAATTCTGAAACCTGGGGGAAAACAGGTGTTTGCAACCTAAAACAGATAAAGAACAGTACCATTCATGGGTGAGGGTGATCCTGACCAAGTGTTGAGCACGGTGGTTGGAATTGCTTTCAAGAGTCAGTAGCATAGAGATCAATAAGTGAATCAGTCTATTTTGAAAAAGTAAATAAAATATAGAAGCTAAATTAGAATCTTTATAATCTGGCCCTAGTCGTATTATTCATTTTCAGCTTCATTGCTGTCTGCATTCATTTTTCCCCAGCCCCTTGGCGTATCTTAAAAACCACAATCTCCAATCTCCCTAAAATAATTGCACCTTCTCCTAATAATGCATCTACTTCTGTGCTTTTGTTACTTTGCATGCTCTTTCCCCTCTTCATGGAATGCCTTGTTCTCTTTTTCTGCTTTTAAAACTCCTATTCATCATCCAAGCTTTGGCTAAATATAACCTTCACTGTGAAGCTGTCCCTACCTTTGTCAGGAAAAACTGTTTCCTTTTGCTTCTGTGTTCCTGCTCCTGGCTACAAGGCAGGTAGCCTTGTGTAGTGATGTCAGAATATTCAAGGTTTTTTTTTTTTCACAGACTGTCACCTAGAAAACTGAAACAGACTTTTAAACTTGCCTATGATCTCTCAATTACCAGCCCCTGTCCCTACTCAGAGACAGACTCCTTCTAGAAGAATGTTTCTAAAATATATCCTCCATCAGACTGCATTTCCATATGCACAGTCTCAATATTTTTTGTAAAAATAACACCCACAAAGTTTCATAGCACTTCCAAGGCCTTTTATGAAGTAAGAGTTTAGAGAAGTTAAGCAATTTGACCAAGGTCAGAGAGCTAATAAATGGGGCACAGAAGATTTGAGCTCAGTTCGACTCTAAAGGTGGTGACCCACCCTGCTCCTTCTGACCACATGGCAGGGCCTACTTTCTTTGCTGCTTCCCTCTGAACTGGCAATGCATGGGGTAATTTTGGAGAAAATGTTACATAAGCAACGTAACATATTTCAGATGCACAATATGTCTTTGCAGCCTGAGATTATTTTAAACCAACCATGGCAATGTGTATTGGTGAACACATATTTGAGCTGACAGATGGGCGTGGGCACCTTTGTCACTCATAAATAGAGCACTTTGACCAGTTGTGGGGGAAACTCAACTGTTGGAAAGTACAACTCATACTTATGTCCTGCCTATACAACCTTTTCTGAGCCCCTATATTCTCTCTCTCATACACACATGCAAACATCCCCCCATACACACACATACCCCACACATGCATTGTTAGCAAGTTTATCTGTGTAAGAAAAATTAATATAAAATAATTTTTACAATTCAGGCACAAAGGAACTACTCAGAGCTAACCTGGTGGTGATATTTGTTTATTTGTTTGTTTGTTTGTTTTGTTGTTGCTTTTGCATTCTTTCCCACTAAACCTGAAGCTGAAAGTTCTCGTCTGCATGGTGGGTCTTTCTTCGGGGTATTTCTGTGTAGATGCTTTGCAAAACATCTAAAACCTGGAAATGAGATACACATTTCAATTTAAGGCTATGGCACTTTGTGCTTACCGCTTCAGTAGAACAAACTGTAACTAATTCAACCTGTTTCTCTCTCCCTGTATCTAGAATGTAAACTTCTCCAGATAAGACATTGTTTCAATTGTCACCTGTGTTCCTAGTCCATTTCGCAGCATCTGGCACTCGAGCACATTTAAAACAAGTGAACAAACAAAATTCCTGGTGTGGAGTGATTAGTGGATTCTTTGCCTGTGGTTGGATAGGAAGGCTCCCTCCAAAGACCTGAAACGGCCTTGTGCAAGATGAATTAGACCTTGCTGGTAGAAGTAGAACCGACACCAAGGGCAAGTGAGGTTGCAGGCAGGTGGGGCTGCAGGCAACCTAAATCCATGTTAGAATAAGGAAGGTATTTCTACTAGAAAATACTTCAAAAGGAAACAAACTGTGGCGAAAGGAAATGGACAACCCATTCCTGGAGATTTTAAGCAGGAGTTGGATGGCATGACGTCTTGTCTGCAGTGCTTCAAGCAGAATTAAGCATTCAAAGCAGTTCATTTGGATCATCTTTAAAGTTCTAGCTACCTTTATGCATCTAAAATTGTATATATAATTGATATATTTAGTATTTCTTCCTAGGTTATAACCCCTGTTCTTCCTATTCCTCTACATTCTTCATTTTATCATGGCTTTGGATCTGCATCCAGGCTTCATGGACTAGCTATCCTTTGTTTTATAACTACAAATCATAAGCTTCAGGACTCAAATTACATGTCATTTATTTTAAATTCAGGTCCTGCTGTTTTATGAAATTGAAACATCCTGGTTTAATTTTTTTACTTGTATAGTTCTAATCACAAATTTAATCAAGCAATTACTTTTTGTTATTTAAAAAAATATCTGTTCCCACTTAACATACGTGCTGTGTCAGGACGGCCATGTTCCCTGGGCTCACTACAGTTTGCGTTGCATAGAATAAGTATTCACTACTTAGGTACTGCGCGAATGACTGGGTGAAAACATCGATGTTTACAGACACTTCTCTTTCCATTACTAGATGTCATTTTCATTTAGATTATTTTTTGTTTGTCTTCAGAGGAATTGCAAATGCTTTACAGCAAAGAACATCCAAGAAGCTTCTTGAAATTGCCTAATAATGAGTGTTCTTTGATAGCATCCAGGGATCTTGATGGCTTCTCTTGGCAGACAAAGACTTTGGACACAATGATTCTCTGAGGCTCACTCTCTAGGGAAAGGAAAAGAAAGTCTGGGAAGCATGACATTAACAAAGGAGGGGGAACCAGAGGGTCTGCAGCCCAGGGTCCCTCTCAGAGACTGGGAGGGGCTTCATCCCCTTCCTGGGGTTTGTCCTATTGAGCATTTAGTAAGTTCAGAGTTGGCCCCCAGCCACAGGCAGCTCTGGGAGGTCTGGAGGGAAGAAATAATACCCCTTTGTTAAGTTCTTTTTGTGTTTTCCTTCCATTCCACTTTTTCTGCATATATCAGTACCCTTGAGGGATTGATCTGATTTTTGTTGTATGGATGTGGAAACTTATAGAAGGTAAGAAACTTACTACCCAGTCGTGCAGCAGGTGGGTGGCAGAGCTGGAACCCAAATTAGATTTTGGAATTAATGTGATGCCAAAATATATGACTGCCTCTGCTGCTATAATCAACAAGAAACTTTATTTCCGGCACATCTTGTAAATTTCCTTGGAATTATTTATGTCTTCTTTTATTTATACTTTCCACTTATTTTAATGTTCTTTTTGTGAAGTAGCTTATATTTACATATAGTCACTTACGTGTTTTTATATACATATATATTCACTTATGTGTTTATGTATGTGTGTTTAGATGCATACATATATATGAAGTTTGTATAGTGTTAAGAACTATATATGCATGTGTTAGTGCATGCATGCTCACATTATTACTAGAAAGTAGACTCAGAAATAGGATATATACTAATCTAGCCTAAGATACAAGAGACATGGATGACATGGGACTCAACTAATTCATTCCTCCAGAGAGAAGCAGAAACAATAGCGTTAGAATACCAATACTAGTATGTGCAAAACCAAATCTAGGATTTGCTGGGAACGAGGAGGAGAATGCTAGGAATCTGAGAGACTATATTAGGAAGGATGTTAAGTTAACCAAGCTCAACTATTTGAACTTGGCTATGGTGGCATAACCACCATGGAGATGAGATCTGCAGGAAGGAAGGAGACCCATGGAAGAGAAGAAAATCAAAGCCAAAATCAATTGAGTGACGAATTCTGGTCATATATAGATCTATCTATCAATATTGAATTAGGACTAGATCACCCTTGGGGGCAAATGGGCAAGGGTTTGGATTTTAAAAAGATACTGTGAAATTTTCGTATATACTTAATCCTAAAATGTATAGCATGAATTGAAAACTCTAGTAGAGTATGAAGTAGTATAACGGACCGGGTAATATAGTATAATCAACATTACTATAATGAGCAATGTAGTATAATTTACTATACTTGTGACTTAAGTTCTCCAAGCCTCAGATTCCTCTTCAATGGCAGAGGGATAATGATAGTTTTCTAATAATGCCTTGTTCATAGTTAAGTATATATTGGCTGCTGTCAGTTATTATTATCTAAACGACCTGGGCATGTAGGTAACTAGCAAGTCACTGGAGAATATGGCAGTGTGCCTGGCAAAGGTCTGATCACTGAGGATTGCCTGTTCCCTAAAGAAGGACAGAGACACTGGAGGTCCATTTAAAACTCTTCCTATTCATGGGGCAGGAGCCTCTTTAAATGCACAATTACCCTGTTTAGGTTCAGAGTAAAGGATGAAACAGTCATGACTGATTGGTCAATTAGAATTGGATAGGGAATGGGGCTAGGCGTGATTGAGAATAACTAACTGATGCCTACCAGAAATGTTAGACTGCTCTTGTGTGTGGAAAAGGCATGAGGTAAGAAATATGCATTTGTTACATCTTTAAGAGTATGACACTATGCTCCATGTTTTCACTGAAACTGTCTCATTTAACCTAGGAGGCAACCCTGAGGGCAGTGAGGCAAATGGACTTGACTCAATCCCACAGAAGCTAGTGTTGGGCTGGGTGTGGTGGCTCACTAGAAGAGGAAACTGAGGCTGCAAGAAGCTAATGAATTTTCGTAAGTATATATTGCCAATAAGCAGAGTTGTCAGGGTTCAATATCTGGCTACCAACCTTTTAGCTTTATCTCATTGCCTTGTGGCATACAGGGGCTCAGCAGCTACAGCCGTCTTGTTTCTGCACCTAGGAGGGCATCCAGCACCTCAATACCCACTTCTTGAGCAGGAGAAGTTGAGGGAGGAAAACAAAGTATGTTTTCCAGTGTTTGTAATGACACTTCATGCACCTAGATTTTATGTACTGTTATGTCTTGTGGTTCATTTCCTCTTGGGTATTTTTATTTTAAATGGAAACATGAATTACCAGAGATGTTTCTATTGACAGAAGCATTCTGGCACAAATATGGAGCACTAATGGCTTCAGGTCATCTGCACCCCCAGGGCAGTGTCTATTGACATCCTTGAGGGCATAGTGAATTTACACAACAGACTGGGATGGCCTCCTTCTTAGGAAGGCCACAGCAGTCTCAGAGACTGGCCCCAGGGAACAGATATTTCCAGAGCTATTCATTTATTCAGAAAGTATTCAGAAGAATTGTTCTGTCTTGTGTGTATCAGGAATAATATGGTGTGTGTAAATATGGGCACAAGCATGCTGGGATCTCAGTGATGAGAACCAGGGGAAGAGCTGGTGTTTATTTGAAGAATTCAGAGAACTATTAACACAGCCTCTCTGTAGGAAAAGCTCTCTGTGTTCATCAAAGCATCATGGGCTCTGGGTTTGTTTATCCAGCCATGCAATATTGATGAAGAAACGGTGGTACCAAAAGGCAGAAGGAAGTGATGGTTAAAGTATAGTCTCTGGAGCACACTGCCTAGAATCTCATTAATCTCTACTTCATCTTAGTAGTAGCACCTTGGGCATTTTCCTTAACTTCTCTGAGTTGTAGTTTCCTCCTCTGTAAAATGATGATTAAAAAAGGATATTCACGTACATTGAATGAGTCAATGTATACTCAGTGCTTTTAAGCATTCAATGAAAGTTAGTAATTACAGTTTACCAATCTGGAGCCAGTCACTGATGAGAGTAGTGAAGAAAACAAAAACCAAGTGTGTGAATATTGACAGTAAAATGTAGAAAGGTGGCAGAAAACAACAGACTCATTCATCTACAAACCGTTCAGTTTATCACAGGATTCCAGAGAGTGTCTGGGCAAATTAAAAAGAAAAATGATCCTGGTCCTCCCATTTGTTCTCCCATTCCCACCATCATTTACTACTATATGATCTTGGAGTCCTGTGGCATATATGTTTCGATATATTTTTTCCTACTTAAAATTAGGAGGTATATAGTTTCAGGTCATTGACCTTTCCTTTCTTATGGATCCAAGTTCAACAAATGCACAGAACTTAATTAGTTATGACCGTCGATACAAGACTCCCTCTTCATTGGTCCATTCAAAGCTGTCTTTTCTTCATTCTTTATTAATAATAACCACTATTGGAATTAACACCCTATGTAAACACCTAAATCCCTTTCTGTTACCCTCTTTCATCATCTTTGCCTCTTTTCCTGACCCAGAATAACTGCTACTCTGAACTGCGTGTTCATCATGTCCTTGCTTTGAATTTTAAATTATTTTGTCATGTCCATACATTCTGTATGCAAAAAAAGATATTTGAGTATTTGGTTGTTTTTCTAACATCATTTTTTAGAAGATCTCATACTGTATGCAACATTTTAGGTACCCTCATATTAAAATTTTGCTATTATGGTAGGTAGTCAGGCAGAAATAAGTAGGGCAGGAGATGGCCACGTCACCTCCCACCAGGAATGTCATGATGCCATCAGGTGATGGTTAGATGATTATTAAACTGCCTCCCTTAAATAGTTATTGGTCGCAGCCATCCAAGGGAAAAACAGTCTCCCAATAGATAGAAACATCTGAAGGTTGTGCTCAGCAGCTTCCCAATAAGATCTTAGGGGTTAGATGAGTGCCTTCAAGCATGCACATTAAGAGGCAAAATGGCAGGCCTGAACTGGTATATGACCTTCCTCTAGAAACACTCAACTGGTAAAGAAAAAAATGCCTCAAGTGAGCATGTGCACAATTTTGGTGAATATACTGTGCATGTGATCCCTCCGAAGTGCTGACAGGCCACTGCACATGTGGACAGCCCACCCCAAGGGAAGAATCATGGGATGGGAGACCCAGGAAGTACGACAACATATAAAACCCCAAGTCAAAGGTCAAACAGTGTGCTTGCTCTCTCAAGTCATCTGCTTGGCCCTCTTCCAAGTGTACTTTACTTCCTTTTGTTCCTGCTCTAAAGCTTTTTAATAAATTTTCGTTCCTGCTCTAAAACATGCCTTTGTCTCTCATTCTGCCCTATGCCCCTTGGTTGAATTCTTTCTTCTGAGGAGGCAAGAGTTGAGGTTGCTACAGACTTGTACAGTTTCACTGCCAGTAACAATGCAGCTAAGTTTTATCCATGCTGTTGAATGCAGCTGCAGTTAATTCAATAGTTGTAACACTATATTCAGTGTACATCAAGTCATTTACCTGTTTTTAATGAAAATTTGAGTTATTTTCCAGTGTTTATGTTGTTTTGTTTTGCATTTTTGAAGTATTCTATTGATGTACAACCTTTCTTACCACTGGAATTTTTACCTCTAAACTTTTGCTACTTGAATGGATGAGAAATGGTATCTCATGATCTTTATTCATCTTTCCCTGAATAATATTCAGAGAAAGACGTTTTTATAGGTTTGTATGTATCTGCTAGCCAGTAACCATGTGTTGAGTAATTTCCTCAAGATTAAAAAGAATATAGGACTGGTAATAAGACTTAAATCAGTCAGATTTTAAAACCATGCCCTTTCCTTTAGTATGCTACAATAATGACAACATTGGAAACAGACATTATTAGTATTGATATAGCTGTGGACTCTGAGAGTTTTTTAAACTCTTGTAAATTTTTAAATGTCAACATTTGAAGCTCCTTTTATTGACAGGAGATCTGTGCCATCACAATCAGATATCTATAAGCAGTACTTCAAATTAGATTTTTTGGAAAGGGAGAAGATATCTTTGAGTAAATATACAGAATAAAAAACTGTCCAGACTTTGCTTGTCATTATTAGAGAATTTCAGATTTGGAAGAAAACTAGAAACGTAGAAGTGCAGCCTCTCTCAGCTCTCTGCCAGCTATATTATTTTACAGTAAACAAACAAACAAAAACTGGGAACTACAATGTAAAGTGGCTTCCTCAAGGTCATGATTTGCTAATAAAAAAGCTGTAACAAAAACTCAGTATGTAAATTTATCAGTTATCTATTGTTCTCTGACAAACCACTGAAAAAATTCAGTGCCTTTAACCCACACTCATTTTATTTACTTATAATTTGGTAGGTTAGCAGTTTAGTCTGGGTTCAGCAGGCTGGTTTTCCTGTTGGATTCACCTGGAGTAACTTGTAGTCATAATCAGCTGGTGGATGGGTTGGTCTAGGAGCTCTATGCTAGGATGGCTTATCTCTGTTCTATGTGTTTCTCTCCCTCTCTCCCTCCCTCCCTCCCTCCCTCCCTCCCTCCCTCCCTCCCTTCCTTCCTTCCTTCCTTCCTTTTCTCTCTTTCTTTTTTTTTTTGACAAAGTCTTGCTGTGCTGCCTAGGCTGAAGTGCAGTGTCATGAACACATGAACATGACTCACTGCAGTCACATCTTCCCAGGCTAAAGAGATTCTCCAACTTCAGCCTCCTGAGCAGCTGGGGCCACAAGCACATGCCAGCACACCCAGCTCATTTTTGAAGTTTTTTTCATTTGTAGAGATGGGATTTAGCTATGTTGCCCAGGCTTGACTTGAACTCCTAAGCTCAAGAAATCATCCCACCTCAGTGTCCCAAAGTACTGGGCTGATAGGCATGAAGCACTCTGCCTGACAGTTCTGTAAAGAATTCTCATTCTTTACAGAACTATCTTGGTATTCTCTTGGTGGCTAAGTGGTTCCTGTGGTAGAGAAGATAATCCCCTGTGCACAAGCACATTTCAATTTTACACTTGTTAATATGCTATTAGCTGAATCATATCACATGATTAAGCACAGGTTTAATGGATAAAGAGGTAGACTTTAACTCTTGATGAAAGAAAAAGCAAAGTCAGTTTTTCTTCAAATGTCAACTTATTTTTTAATTAACTTTATTTCTTAGAGCAGTTTCAATTTTATGGGAAAATTAAACAGAATGTAGAGTTTCCATGCACTCACTCTCCCCGAGGCCCTGCTCATAGCTTCCTCTATAGCAACATACTGCATTAGTGTGGTACATGTGTTGCAATTGATGAACAATATTAATATCTCATTATGAAATACAGTACATAGCTTTCCTTAGAGTTGACTCTGTGTTGTCTAGTTCTTTGGGTTTGGCGAAATGCATAATGTCATGTATTCCCTATTATGGTCTGATTTAAAAGAATAGTCTCACTGTCCTAAAAATCCTCTGTGCTCTGCCTATACATCTGTTCCTCCTTGCTAATCACTGAAAACCACTGCTATTTTTACTTTCTCCATAGTTCTAAAGGTTTTTTCTTTTCCAGATGTCACATAGCTGGAATCATATAGTATGCAATTATATTAGACTGACTTCTTTCATTTAGCAATGAACTTCTAAGCTTCCTTCGTGTCTTTTCATGAGTAGAAAACTCATGTTTTTTATTGTGGAATGATATTCCGTTCAGTAGATGCATCACGGTTTATGTCTCTATTCACTTTTTGAAGGACTTCTTGGTTGTTTCCAATTCTTGACAAAGCTGAATAAAGCTGCCCTAAGCGTTTATATGCAGGTTTTTGTGTGAACATACCTTTCAATTTATTTGGGTACCTACTTAGGAGCACAGTTGCAGGACTGTATAATAAGACTATGTTTATCTTGTAAGAAACTGACAACCTGTGTTCCAAAGTGGTTATACCATTTATGCTCATCCCAGGCGTAAATGACTTCCCTGTTAATCCACGTTCTCTTTCATATTTGGTGTTGTCAGTATTTTGCCTGTTAAACATTCCAGCAGATATGTAATGGTATTTCATGGTTTTAATTTGCAATTCCATAATGACAAATGATGTTGGGACTCTTTTCACATGTTTATTTGTTTCTGTAAACTTCAGCTTATTAATCATATTTTTCCCATTCTAACAATTCAAAAATTTTTATCATATTGGAATCTGATTCTGATTTTTTTTTCCTCCATTTGATCCTGTATGCCCTGTATTTTTTTTTAAGTCAGACATGATGTATTGGGTAAAATGAACTGAGGTAGTCAAGCCTTTAGTGTGAAGTTTTACGTTTATCCGGCTTGGAGTTAGGCTGTGCCTAGTGTTTGGTAGATCTATGTTATCAGAAGGTAAAATTACCTCTCTGTGTCCTTGTTTTTTTCTTTTTTGTTGTCTTTGAATTTTCCTAGAGATTGCTTACATAAAGTCTGAGACTTGCAGTTCTATTATCTGCAATCTTCTGTTGTACAGAAGCCAAATTGATGTGGTGGTAAGGTGTGTGTGAGGGGAGGGAGGCATTCTGTCATCTATGATGAGATCTCAGTCCTTCAGTGAGTCTGAGTCGGATGTTTTCCTTCCCCCTCCACATGTCAAAAGCTTAAGGGAGCTGGAGCTGGATATTTCTGTTTATTCAAGTTGAATATGAGAATGGGCTGGAGTTGGGTATTTTTATTCTCCCAGGTTGGTTAGGCTTTGGAAAAATCACAGACAGGCTTTAATAAAATAGTTTTTCTCTTGAAATCAGGCCTTGTTAAGGAAAATAGCAAGCTCTGTACATATTAAAACATGGTTAATTTTCTTCTCTCAAATTCCCTTTGTAAAATCCATCTATTTCCCAGTGCTAGAAGCATAATGAGGTTTTTCTCTAATTTTAATAATGAGTACCTGGTTAGATTCCTAGAGGTAAAACATAAAAGTATGGGGTCCATCAGCATTGGCACTCTTTAGGGTTTTTATTTTACAAGCTAGTAAACACTGAGTCTCCTGCAATGATCCTAACAACAGTGGCTCCAGCTGTGGACTCCTGCTCCTGACAAGCTGTGATGCTCTGCATCCACCTGTCCCTCTGGTTTTGGAGACAGCAGTTTTCCCATCGACCTCTATCCTTAAAAAATGTAAGAATAGTTGTTGATTTTCAGTTTGTTCAGGTTTTTTTCTGTGAGGACAGGAGTGAGAACTTTCAAGCATGGCATGTCATATCAGAAACTGAATGTCTCAAAAACTCACATTTTGAAAGCATGTGCATGAAGGAATGGAAGGCATTTGTAGCCATTATTTTTTGCAATTTACTGCACAAATACATGTTTTACTATGCTTTCAGTGACATTAATATCTCTTCTTATTGTCAAAATGGCTGCATGAATTTATGTAAATAATAATTATCTAACATTTTTAATTTATTAGTTATAAGCCAGTAAGTGATATATATTATTGTATTAATCTTCCCTAAAGCATTTAATGTTAGAAATTGAGATCCCTATTTCAAAGCAAAGTAAACTGTCTGCTTTCATATATACTCCTGGTCTTTTGTTGTTTAAATCAGTAACATCAGGCCACATTTCTCAAAAGTCTCCCAGGAAGTTTGGCCAATGGAGGCACTAGAAATCTATTCTGGGGTACATGTGCAGATCATGCAGAAATGTTACATAGGTATACACATGCCATGGTGGTTTGCTTCATCCTTCCCCTAGATGCACCAAACATGTAGGGGAGGACCTTTTCTTGCTAATACCTCAGTTTCCTAATTTTACATTGCCCAGCCGCTCAGCCTCTTCATCACCTATGGATCTAATTCTCTTTGTAATATCTGTCTATTTTATTTATGGCTAATATTTTATTTCCTTTGGTACAACTCTGATTTAAGCAGAAGCTTTCCAAATTTCCACACCTTTTTCTAGAACTCTAGATAAAATATAGGCCTAGATCAAATTCCTAATCTTCCCAATCTCTGTTGACTCTTTTTTTTTTTTTTTTTGAGATGGAGTTTCGCTCTTGTTACCCAGGCTGGAGTGCAATGGCGCGATCTCGGCTCACCGCAACCTCTGCCTCCTGGGTTCAGGCAATTCTCCTGCCTCAGCTTTCCGAGTAGCTGGGATTACAGGCATGCACCACCATGCCCAGCTAATTTTTTGTAGTTTTAGTAGAGACGGGGTTTGACCATGTTGACCAGGATGGTCTCGATCTCTCGACCTCGTGATCCACCCGTCTCGGCCTCCCAAAGTGCTGGGATTACAGGCTTGAGCCACCGCACCTGGCCTCTGTTGACTCTTATGTGAAGTATTTATGTTTAGTATAGAATGAAGCTTCAAAAAATGATTGATATTCCCAGAAAGATTAGAGTAGATATTGCCTCTAAAAATGAGGACAGAGTCATGTGAAATAGAAATAAATATCAATTCAGGAGGACTCAAGATGGCACTGTGAGAACAACCCAGGATTGGAGCTCTCTTTAAGTCCGCGGAGAGGTGAGTCAGAGCTGCATTTCCAGACTGTTCTTTGTTGCCCACGGAACGGGGAGATTCCCAAGTATAGGGGAGACGCTGGACGCCTGGCATTGCCTCTGCCTGGCGAAGCTGGCAGCCAGGGTGGTGGCAGCTGGCCCTGCCCATCGCTCCCCACAGGGTGCGCTTGTCCGGGTGCCCTGCTGAGCCAGCAACCTGAGACATGAGAGGGGTGGACTTGAGTCTGAGCGAGACTTGGACAGTGGGCCCGCCCAGGGTATTGCAGGGACAGAGCGTTTGGGCTAGCCCAGTGGGACGAACAAGACCGCGATTTCAAGCGATCCACGTGCAGTCGGTCTGAGACGCTCTGTGGGGGACGGGCGTTCACCATTACCGAGGTAACCCGCACCAACTGAGATACACGCCCTCTGCTGAGGCAGCCAGCCATTGTCGAAGCAACCCATTCCTACTGAGATACATGACCACTGCTGATGCAGCCTGCCATTGCCGAGGCAACCCGCTACAACAGAGAGACTCTGCCTCAGGGCGTGGCGGAGACCACAGCAGAACAGCAGAACCAGCCCCAACAGGACGAGCCTCACAACAGAAGGGCGGAGTCTTGGCAGGCAAACAGTGGCTAGTCTGCCTCCTAGCTGGGCAGGACACCTCAACGAACATCCAAAAATAAAGCCTGAACCCCCCAACACAGAGCATTTGAGAAAAAAAGGGTTTTTTTAATGAGCTCTGTTGCAGCAGAATCAAACATAGCAGCCTAACAGCCCTGAATGAACAAGAGAGATCACAGCTCAGCAACTGAGCTCCCTATAAAGTACAGACTGTCTCCTCAAGTAGCTCCCTGACCCCTCTATATCCAAAAGACTGACATTTGGCAGGCATCATCTTGGGACAAAGATAGCAGAAAAAGAAACTGGTAGCATCCCTCACTGTGCCACAGCTGCTAGAGGTGCACCCCAGACAAGCAGGGCCTGGAGTGGACCTCAGCAGTCGTACAGCAAAGGGGCTAGACTGGTAGAAGGAAAACCAAGTAACAGAAATACTTCACCATCAACAAGCTGGGTGTCCACTCAGAGACGCAATCGAAAAGTCAGCAACTACGCAGACGACAAGCGGATAAATCCACAAAGATGGGAAGAAACCAGCGAAAAAGGGAGGAAAACACCCGAAACCAGAACACCTCACCTCCTAGAAAGGACCAAAACTCCTCACCAGCAAGGGAACAAAGCTGGATGGAGAATGACTGTGACGAAATGATGGAATTAGACTTCAGAAGGTGGATAGTGAGAAACTATTGAGAGCTAAAAGAACATGTATTAAATCAATGAAAAGAAACTAAGAAACTTGAAAAAAGATATGAGAAAATGATAACAAGAATGGATAACTTAGAGAGGAATATGAATGAATTAAAGGAGCTGAAAAACACAATACGAGAACTTCGCGAAGCATGCACAAGTTTCAGTAGCCGAATTGACCAAGCAGAAGAAAGAATATCTGAAATCGAAGACCAACTCAATGAAATAAAACGAGAAACCAAGATTAGAGAAAAAAGCGCAAAAACGAATGAACAAAGTCTCCAAGAAATGTGGGACTATGTGAAAAGACCTAACCTACATTTGATAGGTGTACCAGAAGGGGATGAAGAGAATGAATCCAAGCTGGAAAATACTCTTCAGGACATCATCCAGGAAAATTTCCCCCACCTAGCAAGACAGGCCAACACTCAAATACAGGAAATACAGAGAACACCACAAAGATATTCCGTAAGAAGAGCAACCCCAAGGCACATAATCGTCAGATTCAACAAGGTTGAAATAAAGGAGAAAATACTAAAGGCAGCCAGAGAGAAAGGTCGGGTCACCCACAAAGGGAAGCCCATCAGACTCACAGCAGATCTCTCGGCAGAAACACTACAAGCCAGAAGAGAGTGGGGGCCAATATTCAACATTCTTAAAGAAAAGAACTTTCAACCCAGAATTTCATATCCAGCCAAACTGAGCTTCAGAAGTGAAGGAAAAATAAAATCCTTTGCGAACAAGCAAGTACTCAGAGATGTTGTCACCACCAGGCCTGCTTTACAAGAGCTCCTAAAAGAGGCACTACACATAGAAAGAAACAACCAGTACCAGCCATTCCAAAATCACACTAAATGCTAAAGAGCATCAACATAATGAAGAATCTACAACAACTAATGGGCAAAACAGCCATTTAGCATCAAAATGGCAGTATCAAATTCACACATAACAATATTAACCCTAAATGTAAATGGACTAAATGCACAAATCAAAAGACACAGACTGGCAAATTGGATAAAAATCCAAAACCCATCAGTGTGCTGTATCCTGGAAACCCATCTCACATGCAAGGATACACAAAGGCTCAAAATAAAGGGATGGAGGAAGATTTACCAAGCAAATGGAGAGCAAAAAAAAGCAGAAGTTTCAATTCTCATCTCTGATAAAATAGACTTTAAGGCAACAAAGATCAAAAGAGACAAAGAAGGCCATTACATAATGCTAAAAGGATCGATACAACAAGAAGAGCTAACGATCCTGAACATATATGGACCTAATGCAGGAGCACCCAGATACATAAGGCAAGTTCTTAATGACTTACAAAGAGACTTAGACTCCCACACAATAATAGTGGGAGACTTTAACACTCCACTGTCAATATTAGACAGATCAACCAGACAGAAAATCAACAAGGATATCCAGGGCTTGAACTCAGACCTGGAGCAAGCAAACTTGATAGACATTTATAGAACTCTCCACCCCAAATCCACAGAATACACATTCTTCTCAGCACCACATCACACCTACTCTAAAATTGACCACATAATTGGAAGTAAAGCACTGCTCAACAAATGCAAAACAACTGAAATCATAACAAACAGCCTCTCAGACCATAGTGCAATCAAGTTAGAACTCAGAATACAGAAACCAACCCAGAACCGCACAGCTTCATGGAAACTGAACAACTGGCTCTTGAACGTTGACTGGGTAAACAATGAAATGAAGACAGAAATAAAGAAGTTCTTCGAAACCAATGAGAACGAAGACATAACATGCCAGAACCTCTGGGACACATTTAAAGCAGTCTCTAGAGGAAAGTACATAGCAATAAGTGCCCATATGAGGAGAATGGAGAGAGCCAAAATTGACACCCTATCATCAAAATTGAAAGAGCTAGAGGAGCAAGATCAAAAAAACTCAAAACCCAGCAGAAGACAAGAAATAACTAAGATCAGAGCTGAACTGAAGGAGATTGAGACACAAAAAACCCTTCAAAAAATCAATAAATCTAAGAGCTGGTTTTTTGAAAAGATCAACAAAATAGACAGACCAGTAGCCAGATTGATTAAAAATAAAAGAGAGAACAACCAAATGGATGCAATAAAAAATGATAAAGGGGAAATCACCACAGACTCCACAGAAATTCAAACCATCATCAGAGAATATTACAAACAACTCTATGCACATAAACTAGTAAACCTGGAAGAAATGGATAAATTCCTGGACTCCTGCATCCTCCCAAGCCTAAAGCAGGAGGAAGCTGAAACTATGAATAGACCAATAACAAGGTCAGAAGTTGAGGCAGCAATTAAGAGCCTACCACTCAAAAAAAGCCCAGGTCCAGACGGATTCACAGCCGAATTCTACCAGACACACAAAGAGGAGCTAGTACCATTCCTTCTAAAACTATTTCAAACAATCCAAAAATAGGGAAGCCTTCCCAAATCATTTTACGAGACCAACATCATTCTGATACCAAAACCCAGCAGAGACCCAACAAGAAAAGAAAACTTCAGGCCAATATCCATGGTGAACATAGATGCAAAAATCTTCAATAAAATATTGGCAAGCCGATTGCAACAGCAAATCAAAAAACTTATTCATCATGATCAAGTAGGATTCATCCCAGGGATGCAAAGCTGGTTCAACATACGCAAGTCTATCAATGTAATTCATCACATAAACAGAACCAAAAACAAAAACCACATGATTATCTCAATTGACGCAGAGAAGGCATTTGACAAAATTCAACAGCCCTTTATGCTAAAAACCCTCAATAAACTCAGTATCTATGGAACGTATCTCAAAGTAATAAAAGCTATTTATGACAAACCAACAGCCAATATCATACTGAATGGGCAAAAACTGAAAGCATTCCCTTTAAAATCTGGCACTAGACAAGGATGCCCTCTTTCACCACTCCTATTCAATATAGTACTGGAAGTTCTAGCCAGAGCAATCAGGCAAGAAAAAGAAATAAAGGGTATTTAAATAGGAAAGGTGGAAGCCAAATTGTCTCTATTTGCAGACGACATGATAGATAACAAGGTCAGAAGTTGAGGCAGCAATTAAGAGCCAAGATGGAGCTTGGGGTCCTAGAAGACCCCATTGCCTCAGCCCAAAAACTCCTGAAACTGATAAGCAGCTTCAGCAAAGTCTCAGGATGTAAAATCAATGTGCAAAAATCACAAGCCTTCGTCTACACCAATAACAGACTTAAAGAAAGCCAAATCAAGAATGAACTGCCATTCACAATTGCTACAAAAAGAATAAAATACCTTGGAATACAACTCACAAGGAACGTAAGGGACCTCTTCAAGGAGAACTACAAACCACTGCTCAACGAAATCAGAGAGGATGCAAACAGATGGAGAAACATTCCATGTTCATGGTTAGGAAGAATTAATATTGTGAAAATGGCTATACTGCCCAAAGTAATTTACAGAATCAACGCTATCCCCATCAAGCTACCATTGACTTTCTTCACAGAACTGGAAAAAACCACCATGAACTTCATATGGAACCAAAAGAGAGCCCGCATAGCCAAGTCAATTCTAAGCAAAAAGAACACAGCGGGGGTCATCACACTACTGGATTTCAAACTATACTACAAGGCTACAGTAATCAAAACAGCATGGTACTGGTACCAAAACAGAGATATAGACCAATGGAATAAAACAGAGACACCGGAGGCAACACAACATATTTACAACTATACAATCTTTGATAAACCTGACTAAAACCAGCAAGGGGGAAAGGATTCCCTGTTTAACAAATGGTGTTGGGAAAACTGGCTAGCCATGTGCAGAAAGCAGAAACTGGACCCCTTCCTGACACCTTACACTAAAATTAACTCCAGATGGATTAAAGACTTAAACATAAGACCTGGCACCATAAAAACCCTAGAAGGACATCTAGGCAAAACTGTCCAGGACATAGGAGTAGGCAAGGACTTCATGAACAAAACACCAAAAGCATTGGCAACAAAAGCCAAAATAGACAAATGGGACCTAATCAAACTCCACAGCTTCTGCACAGCAAAAGAAACAGTCACTAGAGTGAATCGGCAACCAACAGAATGGGAAAAAATTTTTGCAGTTTACCTATCTGACAAAGGGCTGACATCCAGAATTTACAAAGAACTCAAACAGATTTACAGGAAAAAAACAAACAAGCCCATTCAAAAGTGGGCAAAGGATAAGAACAGACACTTTACGAAAGAAGACATATATGAGGCCAACAATCATATGAAAAAATGCTCATCGTCACTGGTCATCAGAGAGATGCAAATCAAAACCACATTGAGATACCCTCTCACACCAGTTAGAATGGCGATCATTAAAAAATCTGGAGACAACAGATGCTGGAGAGGATGTGGAGAAAAAGGAACACTTTTACAGTGTTGGTGGGAGTGTAAATTAGTTCAACCACTGTGGAAGACAGTGTGGCGATTCCTCAAGGCCTTAGAAATAGAAATTCCATTTGACCCAGCAATCCCATTACTGGGTATATATCCAAAAGACTATAAATCGTTCTACTATAAGGACACATGTACACGAATGTTCATTGCAGCACTGTTTACAATAGCAAAGACCTGGAATCAACCCAAATGCCCATTGATAATAGACTGTATTGGAAAAACGTGGCACATATACACCATGGAATATTATGCAGCAATCAGAAATGATGAGTTTGTGTCTTTTGTAGGGACATGGATGAATCTGGAGAACATCATCCTCAGCAAACTGATACAAGAACAGAAAATGAAACACTGCATATTCTCACTCATAGGCGGGTGATGAAAAATGAGAACACATGGACACAGAAAGGGGAGTACTAAACACTGGGTTCTATCGGGGGGAAAGGGGAGGGCCAGTGGGAGGGGGAGGTGGGGAGGGATAGCCTGGGGAGAAATGCCAAATGTGGGTGAAGGGGAGAAGCAAAGCAAAGCACACTGCCATGTGCGTACCTACGCAACGGTCTTGCACGCTCTGCTCATATGTACCCCAAAACCTAAAATCCAATAAAAAATTAAAAAAAAAAGAAAGAAATATCAATTCAGTACAACTCTTTGAAGAGAAATGTAAAGAAAAGCCCCTAAGAAGTAAAAGAAAAACTCAAAGACACAGATACTTGGAGATAAAACATCTATAGATTAGCTGAAAAGTAGATTTTAAAAACAATGTAATAGACACGTCTTCTAGTAGTGGTGAAGTGATTTGGGTAACTTGTCCATAAGTAACATTTATAAACATGGACAACAGGTTAACAGCAAGAAATGTTTTAGAAAGTGACAAAAAGTGTGAAGCAACTGGATAAAGATATCATTTGTACCAAAACAGTATCTTTTGACATACTTTGTGGCTTCCTTTTTCTTTTTTTTAATTTTTGTATGAGGTCATTACTCAATCCTAACACGCTGTTTGGGTGGTAAAAGCTCATAGTCTTACTGGCTTGAAATGTACAGAAAACAGGAGTCAGGAGAACAGATGAAAGCTGAAATGAGGAAACTCTGGGGCAGAAGGAAATACATAGGACATGTACGCTGATAACCTATGTGGAAACTCCAAACTCTATGCGTGAGAGTACTTCAGAGATCCGCAAGATTCAGTGAAGAGACTGAAGCTGAAATCTGAAATAGTTAAACAGATTTCAGCTGGTGTTCATTGATAGAGAGAGAAAAACATATATAGCAAGGGAAAGAGAGGGGGTACTGCACTTGTAGAATCCACCCAAGTTAACTGCCTGCTGAATGGTGGGGGTGTGTTTGGAAGATACTTCAGGGGAACATAATAGAATGCAGGGGATTAATAGCATATCATTCACAGGGTTGAACAAAAACTAAATGTCACTAAATAGAGAGAGAAAATATAAAATATGACCCATACCTAAGAAAAGAAAAAAAATGGACACAGACATTGAGATGACCTAGAAGATGTATAGAAGATGTACTCACTTTAAGGCAGCTGCTATAAATATTTTCAAGTTTTAAACAAAAATATACTTTAACAAATAGATGAAAAATTAACTACTTCATGAATTATAGAAACTAGAAGTTATACAAATAGAAATTCTAGAGCTGAAAAGTATAGTAAATAAAATAAAAAGCACACTAGATAGGCTACTTGATTAGATACAACAGAGGGTAAAACTATTTACAGATGACTTAAAGATAATCAATGGAAATTACACAGTTACAAGAACAAATAAAAACAAATGAGAAAACAATGAGCAAAGCCTGAGAAACTTGTGTAACCATATCAATCAGTTCAACATAATAGTAATTTTATTATCAAAAGTATTGCGGAGGAGGAAAAGGAGTTGGAAAACAAAAGAAAAAATGGCCAAGACATTGCAAATTTAGGGAAAAAAAATTTATCTTTCAGATCCAAGAAGCAGAGCAAACGCCACTGATGATAAATACAAAGAAACCTACACCTAGCCACATCATATTCAAACTGCTGAGAGGTAATGTTAAGCAGAAAACTGTCAAGGGTCACATTACACAAATGGGAAAGTAGATATGAGTAACAACTGATTTCTTATTAGAACCAATGGAAGACAAAAGAAAATTGAAGAGACTCTGTCAACTGCTGGAAAAAACTGTTTACATCAAATACTGTATCTAGCAAAATTATTATTTTTAAATAGAAATGAAATAAATATATTATCAAGTAAAGAATAATTGAGAAAATGGATTGTGGCCCATAACCTTCCCTAAAATAAATGTTTATAGGAAGTTCAAGCTGAAGGAAATGACACAGATGCTAATTCAGATTTCCAGGAATTAATGACAAGAAACACATGATAAATGTGGGAAATGTACCACATTTATTTAAATATTATACACTGTAAAGAATATAATGCACTTATGTATGCTATATGCGATAGTAACCTAAATGGCACAAAAGTGCTGAAGTACAACTGCACTGTTTAGGTTTCCAAATTCAACATGTTATATTCCAATATTTATTCAAAAGATAGACTAATTAAATTTCAAAGAAACACCTCTAAAATTAATGCTAAGAGTTATACTTAAAGGCCAAAAAGTTTTTAAAATGTAATACTGAAAACATTGCAATTTAGCAGACAGGATACAAAAGATTTAGAGAAATATGAAGGAGATGAGAAAAATAGGAAAAAATAGAAAAACAGTACACATAAATTCATATAGATATATATATACGAGTACTTTAATGGAAAATAAGTTTGTTAGATTGAATAAAACCAAAATCACCAACAATATATCTATTGAGATGCACTTAAAAAAATCATAAGTAGACTGAGTGTAAATCATCAAACAGTGAGGAAAAAAAGGCAGAGTGGCAACATTAATATCAGAAAGCCTAGATTTCAAGAAAAGATATATTACTACATATGGACAGTTTGTATTAATAAAAGCTGCAGTGCATGAGGAAGATATGAAAATTTAAATGTGTATCTTCCTGAAATCAAAATTATCTCAGTAAATGCGGCAAAAGCATATTACAAATTCAGCATTCATTCAAGATGAAACTCTCAGTATACAAGGAATGAAAGGAAATTCCTTAATCCAATAAAAGTCATCTGGAAAGATATAGCTGGCATCATATTTATTGGTGAAACAGTAGACTTTCCCACCAAGATTGAAAAATGTTTAAAAACTCTTACTTCATGACTTTGATTTATCTTTGTACTAGAAGCCATATTTAATACTGAGAAAAATAAGTAAAAGGCATATCAATTTAAAGGAAAAACTGAAACTATTTATTCACACATAACATGCTCATAGGTAGAGAAAATAATGAGGAATATGTCTTGGAGTAAATTAGTAAAGTTAGCATGATTCCAAAGTATAAGGTCAATATATAGTAATCAGTGATTTGTGTAGGTACTAAGGGTTGAAAACTGAAATTGAAATTGTTGAAGTTCCATTTATGATAGCATAAGAAAATATAAAATATTTAGAAATAAATTTCACAATGTGGCATGATACATCTGTACAAGAATTATATTGCTGAGAGAAGTACAATAACATACTTTAGTAAATATATTCAATGCAAACTCAGTCATAATCACAGCAGGAATTTTTATAGAAGTTGGCAACCCGATTCTAAATTTATATGTGAATTCAAAGAACCCTAAATAGCCAAGCTATGATATGCAATGGTTGTACGTATTTTTGGAGTAATCTTGATACAATGTGTAATAATCGAATTAGGGCAATTGGAATATCTGTCATCTCAAACATTTATTTTTTCTTTATGTTGGGAACATTACAATTCTTCTCTACTAGCTACTTTGAAATATGCATTAAATTATTGTTAACTATAATTTTCCTAGTGTACTATCAAATACTAGAACTTATTTCTTCTATCTAACTGTGGATCTATACCCGTTAACCAACTTCTCTTCATCCTCCCCTACCCACCAACTTCCTTTACCAGCCTCTAGTGACCACCATTCTATTCTTTTTCTCCATGAGATCCACTTTTTTAGCTACCACATATTAGTGAGAAATCATAATTTCTGTTCCTGGTTTATTTCACTTAACATAATAACCTCCTGTTCCATCCATTTTGCATCAAGTGACAGGATTTTATTTTTTAATGCCTAAATAATACTCTATTGTGTATATGTACCATATTTTTTTTATCCATTAATCTGTTGCTTGATATTTGGGTTGATTTCTATCATGGCTATCCTGAGCAGCAGTGCTGCAGTAGACATCGGAGTGCCGACATCTCTTTGATATACTGATTTCCTTTCTTGTGGATATATACCCAACAGTGGCACTACTGGATCATATCATAGTTTGACTTTTAGTTGTTTGATGAACCTTCCTACTGTTTTCCATACATTCTCTACAGTAGAATGTGAGTGTTCTTTTGTCAAAAGTGCCAAAATGATTTAATCCAGGAAAGAAATTTTGTTTTTGTTTTTTTTTTTGTTTTTTTGAGAAGGAGTTTCGCTCTTATTACCCAGGTTGGAGTGCAATGGCGCGATCTCAGCTCACCAAAGCTTCCGCCTCCTGGGTTCAGGCAATTCTCCTGCCTCAGCCTCCTGAGTAGCTGGGATTACAGGCACGCGCCACCGTGCCCAGCTAATTTTTTGTATTTTTAGTAGAGACGGGGTTTCACCATGTTGACCAAGATGGTCTTGATCTCTTGACCTCGTGATCCACCTGCCTCAGCCTCCCAAAGTGCTGGGATTACAGGCGTGAGCCACCGCGCCCGGCCCAGAAAAGTTCTTTTAACCAGTGGTACTGGACCAACTGTGTATTAATATGGAAAAATAAGGGAACCTCCGCCCTACTTCCCAAGACACACAGAGTTTAATTTGAGCTGAACTACACAACTTTTAGGAGAAAACATAAAATAAGAACTTGGTGGCTGGGGATTAGATAATGATTTTTTAGATGAGTCATGGAAAGGAGTAACTATAAAAAATTAAAGCTGAAATTAACTAAAAATAATTTATCATTTAAAATAATATAGTGAAGCCACAGATTTGGAAAAATATTTTTGAATAATATATGTGACAAAAGACTTCTGTCAAGCATATGTAATGAACTCCTACAAGGGAATAATAGGAAGACAAGCAACCCAACACAAAAATGGTCAGAAAACTTCACAGAGGGATAGGTTACCAATGTATATATTTTAAAAGATGCTAAATATCATTACTTGTGAGAAAAATGCAAATTAAAACTATAAGTTACTGATATAATCTCACTCAAATGCTAAAATTAAAAACAACAGGCCCAGTGTGGTGGCTCATGCCTGCAATTGTAGCACTTTGAGAGGATGAGACAGGAGGATCACTTGAGTCCAGGAATTTGAGACCAGCTTGGGCAATGTTGTGAGATCCCATCTCTACAAAAAATGAAATTAAAATAAAATAAATAAAAATTAGCAAGGTATGCTGTCATGTGCATCATTCCAGATAGTAGGAGTCTAAGGTAGGAGGATCGCTTGATCCTGGAAGGTTGAGGCTGCAGGGAGCTGTGATGGGGCTACTGCACTCCAGCCTGCGCAACAGAGCAAGACCCTGTCTCAAAACCAAACAAAACATAAAGACCTTAACAGCACCAAAAGTTGGAGGTGATGTGTAGGAACCACAACACTTTTATATTACTGATAGGAATACTAAATAATCTAATTATTTTAGGTAAAGTTCGAAGTTTCTTGTATTGTTACATGGTCACATAGTAATTTCATTCCAGCTTACCTAGAAGATATGTAATTATATATCCACAGAATGACTTCAGTAAGAACATTCACACCAGCTTTCTTTACAATTATGCCAAACAGGAAATACTAATACCCATTAACAAAAGATTGGATGTACAGTTTGTATTATATTCATGTAAAGAAATACCTGTTAGTCAAAAGTAACAAACTTGTAAATTTTCAACAATAAGGTTTAAGCTTACAGGCATTATGCTTAGTGAAATAAATCAAACACAAAAGACTACATTATGTTTGAGTCCATTAATGTGAAGACTAAATAGTTAAGTCTTATGCATTTCAATGTATTGAAAGTGTACTTCAAAAATCCTATATGTACATAATGTAGAATTACATTTTGATAACCAATGTAAATACCATGCTAAGAATATGTCATCAACATTATCCAATTCCAATAACACTTGAATATGATAAAAAACACTTTAGAAATTAGTCAATTAGTAATCTCTAAAAGGTGCCACACCCAAAATGATTTATAAGCAATTTCTGTCCATTGTTAAAAATATTTTATTATCCCATATGACATAGACTTTGCTAGAAAAGGGAAAATGATGTAAAGTTCCCATACACATTTTTTTTTTAAATTTTTTATTGAATTTTAGGTTTTGGGGTACATGTGCAGAACATGCAAGACAGTTGCATAGGTACACACATGGCAGTGTGTTTTGCTTCCTTTCTCCCCTTCAACCACATTTGACATTTCTCCCCAGGCGATCCCTCCCCAGCTCCCCCTCCCGCTATCCCTCCCCTTTCCTCCCAATAGTCCCCAGTGTTTAGTACTCCCTTCCCTGTGTCCATGTGTTCTCATTTTTCATCACCCGCCTATGAGTGAGAATATGTGGTATTTCATTTTCTGTTCTTGTGTCAGTTTGCTGAGAATGATGTTCTCCAGATTCATCCATGTCCCTACAAACGACACAAACTCATCATTTCTGATTGCTGCATAATATTCCATGGTGTATATGTGCCACATTTTCCCAATCCAGTCTATCATCAATGGGCATTTGGGTTGATTCCAGGTCTTTGCTATTGTAAACAGTGCTGCAATGAACATTTGTGTGCATGTGACCTTATAGTAGAACGATTTATAGTCCTTTGGATATATACCCAGTAACGGGATTGCTGGGTCGAATGGAATTTCTATTTCTAAGTCCTTGAGGAATCGCCACACTGTCTGCCACAATGGTTGAAATAAATTACACTCCCAACAGTGTAAAAGTGTTCCTTTTTCTCCACATCCTCTCCAGCATCTGTTGTCTCCAGATTTTTTAATGATCGCCATTCTAACTGGCGTGAGATGGTATCTCAATGTGGTTTTGATTTGCATCTCTCTGATGATGAGCATTTTTTCATATGATTGTTGGCCTCATATATGTCTTCTTTCGTAAAGTGTCTGTTCATATCCTTTGCCCAATTTTGAATGGGCTTGTTTGTTTTTTCCTGTAAATCTGTTTGAGTTCTTCGTAAATTCTGGATGTCAGTCCTTTGTCAGATAGGTAAACTGCAAAAATTTTTTCCCATTCTGTTGGTTGCCGATTCACTCTAGTGACTGTTTCTTTTGCCGTGCAGAAGCTGTGGAGTTTCATTAGGTCCCATTTGTCTATTTTGGTTTTTGTTGCCAATGTTTTTGGTGTTTTGTTCATGAAGTCCTTGCCTACTCCTATGTCCTGGATGATTTTGCCTAGATTTCCTTCTACGGTTTTTATGGTGCCAGGTCTTACATTTAAGTCTTTAATCCATCTGGAGTTAATTTTAGTGTAAGGTGTCAGGAAGGGGTCCAGTTTCTGCTTTCTGCACATGGCTAGCCAGTTTTCCCAATACCATTTGTTAAACAGGGAATCCTTTCCCCATTGCTTGTTTTTGTCAGGTGTATCAAAGATTGTATGGTTGTAGATATGTTGTGTTGCCTCCAATGCCTCTGTTTTGTTCCATTGGTCTATATCTCTGTTTTGGTACCAGTCCCATACACATTTTATAAGGCTTGTAAAACTTCAATGCCAAAACTGGAATAAGATAGAAGAAATATAGGCTAAATTTGTAAATTTCAGTCAAAAATCAGAGGCCTTCATGATCTAAGTCTAAATGAAGAAATCCTATTGATTTGCAATCCTTTTAAAACAAAGTGGCCAACATTTCAGAGAAAATTATAAAAAGGGTTTTGTTTATTTCCGTTTAAATTCGACCAAATACAATTAAATTTATAAACATAATTTAATGTTGTATTTAATAATATTTAAATTATGATTGCTCTGTTGCCACTGGTAGGCATGTTAAACATTAGAACTCCAAGGTATTCATTATTGCTGTTATTATTGTACTTTTCCTAAAGCCATAAAATGCCAGCATTCCACTGTGTTCTCTTTACTCAATATTCATATGCTGCAAATTATCATGTGGGCAGGGCATTTCTGCACAACAGTTCTGAGAGTTTCATCACTTTCTTCAAAACCTTTTAATTTCTTCACATTTAAATATACATCCTCCCTCCCTTAGTTATTTCTTCTCATTGATTTTAAAAATTTGGTTGAAATATGAAACTGTTTGTTAATCTTTTTATGATATCCCTGAGCATCACTCCTTTTCTTACCTTCATGCTCTGTTCTCCTATTCTGCCTTGTATTTGGTCTTACGGTTTCTTCTCATACTTGTCACTAATTGGCACTTTATTTTTATTTTGTAATTTGTTTATCTGTGTCTTCCAATAGAATGTAATATCTATAACATGTAGAGATCTTATTTATTTGGTTTCCCTGTTATATCCCCAACAAATAAAATCATTCCGGACACACAGTAGTTGATTTATTACTATTTATTGAATGAATTAATTACTAGTAAGTTCTACCAATAATTTTGCTAACTCTTAAATGTCTACATTTTCTGTGATACTACTATTTTATTGTGCAGTCTGTTTATTATATTTGTCAAATGATTAGAATTTCTGACAGAGATAGACTTAAGGTTTATAGCATGAACAATGATAGACAGCCAATGTTAAACAGAGAGAAATATTTGAGTGGCGATCAATATAATTTACCAGATAAATAAAATTACTTTTGGTTCTTTCTAGGAAACTCCAAATGTCAACTCACATTATGAATACTTAGATACTGAGGATCCCTGCTTCAATAATACAATCTAGCAATAAATCAAAAAATATTAAACTGAAACTATTTTAATTGTAAAAATTCAAGGATAATTCAATATAATAAAATATATCAATTTTATTTTATATATATTTTATCTTATATATATTTTATTTCATATATATTTTATCTTTTTAAGTATTATAGAAGAAAAACAAAATAAGCGTATCTAACTGGACACTCAAAAAGGTATGCCTAAATAAGTGAATAAATCTTCTTAGTTCAAAGGTGACAAAAATCAATATTGTAAAGACCTCCTTCCTCCCCAAGGTGGTCTGTATATCCAAGACAGTGATATTCAAATCACAACAGAAATTTTTATAGAGTTTGACAAAGTACTTCTAAAATTTGAGGAAGAGAAAATTAGTATTAAAAGGGAGATGATATTGATGTAGATTACAAACTGGCCGTTAGAACAGAAGAGAGTCCGTGTGCATTTGAAAACTGAGTCAATGATAAAGTTGACATTTCAGAGGGAAACAACAGCTATACATTGCTGAGTTGAACAGCCCATATTGAGGGCCCTGTGAATAGTGCCCCTTAGTGAGGTGGGCCATACATTACCTGCAGGGTCACACAGTGGAGCTCTGGCTTTCATGTCCTTAGAAAAAGAGTAAACCAACCAATAAATAATTTGGGAACATTAAACCCTATATTTGGACAACAAATGAAATTGACTGAAACTTTATACATTTAAAAAAATAAATATCAAATGGATCAAAACAGTCTTAAATAAGGACTTCAAAAAATATTTAAAAATACATGAGAATATGGTTATAATGTTACTGTAAGGAAGCTGTCTTCAAAGAGACACCAAAAATCAAAATCAATAAAAGATTTGAAAAATTCAGGTGAATCAGCCTAACCTTCACATATCGCGAAAATGATCTTGTAAATACATAGTAAAAAGCATGCAGAATGAGGAGAAAATATATACTGAAATATATTACATTGTCCAAAATATGTACAGAAAGCCTTAAAATATGTTTGAAAAAGATACAACTTCAAAAAGTCTCACAATTTAAACATGCTTTAAAGAAGAGAAAATATAACGTGTAAAAGAAAAAAAGGTACTTAACAAAACTACTAATGAAGAAAACTTAAATTATGAATTACTTTTTCAACATAAAATAGATTGGTATTTTTTAAAAACTTGATGTCAGTTCTGGAGTAGTTGATAAACATATCTATATATCTATACAGTCTCATAAAATAATAGTAGGTTCGAAATTTAATAAAGCATCATTTTATATTTTTACTAAAAGTGCAAGGTTTAAATTAGCTATTGTGAATCCATATTAAAGACAAAAAACTGTAGAGTGTGAATTATACCTCAATGTGCAACCCAGAAAAAAATTCAAGTCTTAATGTACTTCAAAGCAAAGATTATACAATTAAATGACATTCATTGATCCATAATTATTTTATATATATTCATTCTTTGGTTTGGTAGGTGAAGGTATACAAGAGAGGCACTTATTAGATCTACACCATTTAAAGTGCTTTATATGAAAATTTATTCTCAAGCAACTTATGTAATTTAAAATATATATAGTCCTCTGCTTAACAGTGGTTCAGCTTATGATTTTTTTGTATTTTCAGATGGTGCAAAAGCAATATGCATTCAATAGAAACTGTACTTTGAGTACCCGTACAGCCATTCTGTTTTTAACTTTCAGTGCAGTATTCAATAAATTATTTAAGATATTCAATACTTTCTTATAAAATAGGCTTTCTGTTAGATGATTTTCCCCAACTATAGGCTAATGTAAGTGTTCTGAACATATTTATGGTACACTCAGTTAAGCTATGATGTTTGGTAGATTAGATGTGTTACGTGGATTTTCAAATTAGGATATTTTCGATTTTCAGTGGTTTAATGGGACACAACCCCTTCCTAAGTACAGGAACATCTACATATGAAACTGTAAAATTATGTAATTACTGTGTGAACTACCTTTTAAATCAATTTAATTTAATTAATTGTAACTTCAGAGGTTAATTTTATTTTTTGCTTTCTCCAATAAATTGCATTTTAAATTAATTTAATTCTTCACCAATATTTTTTCTGCCTTTCAATAGGCTAAGTCTGTGCAGACAAGCCACCAGCACTGCCTTGGAGCTGGTGTTTCTATTTAATCTGGAATAAAGAGGCCTGGGCTAGTCTTTCCTGCCTCCCAGTGTCCTAACAATGGTGCTCCCACCCTTACAACACACTGTGCCATCTGAGACTAAGGAGAAGGCTTGTGAATTAAGTATCTATTATAAGAACCGTACTTTGAATTATTTTGAAAAATTGCTTTCATAAGTTTGATTCGAGCTCTTCTAAATTGTGTATATTTTGTATTTAAAAGAAACTGCATATTTGCCATTTTGCACTTTCTCACATGTTGTCTTCAAGTACCTATTAAACTCATTTTAGCGTCTGCCTTTTACATGCCATGCGGTTCCTGACATGGAATAAAATATTAATGCCTTATACCATATACTGTAAATAATTGATGTTGTTGTCCCAGGCACTCTAAGTGATATAAGGCTTCAACTATGGCTGTTCTTTAATTCAAGTCATGTCTCTTCTCCTTGCATTTGAGAATATTATAACAGACAGGAAAACAAAAGAGAAAGTGTGATAAAAGCTATGTGTTTATTTGAATATTCATGTTCTGCTGCAGGTCTATGTATTCCTGGCTGCTGAGTTGCTTGAAACTTAACCATAGTTAGTGTACGCTAAAACTTGTCACAATTTAATATCGATTTTTTTTTTTTTTTCTGAAGGCTCTTGTCCTCAGTAGCAAAGCTTCAGACAAAATGTACCTATTTTCCAGAGTGAGAATCCTGGCTGAACCAATTCTTTTCTCTCAGATTAAATATACAGTCTCTCAAGAGTGCCTTATTTTTCTTGGTTTCGTACATTTAATGTCTGGCCTATAGTACAAGAAATAGAAGAGAAAAGAGGCTAGAGCAACAAAGACCAGAGAGGGGAGAGAGAGAGAGACCATGAAACATAATTTTGCAACCGAATTCTAAATAAATTGTAGCTGTCGAGAAAACTTAACTGTGAAGGTTTTAGCCATTTTTAAAAGAATTTCAAAAGATCAAATGAAAAGCTAACACTATTACATTGCTTGCTCCACAGCACACATCCTCATGTCTCTACCCAGCACAGCACACTCACAGACACAGGTACGAGCTCCCACTGACAGTTATATTCTGCAATTACATACCACAAATGCACTCACCACAGACACATTTCCCTTCACTCATCATCAACACATATGTATGTATCTGCAGACACCCTCACATACACACACACCATACCGCCTATTGTTTCGAACCAACTGTGACTCCAATGGTCCTTCAGAATTTACTCTTATCAGGCATAGGCCAAAGGAAAGACTGCAGTATAAACTTGACAAAGGATGACAGAATGAGGAGAATAGGTAAAAAGCTTTTCTTGCTTTCAGGTTTTGTCATCACCGAATCATTCCCCAACCTATGTTATCTAGATTTAATGGCAGCGCAGAGAGTGTTCCCATCAGGTTTAATTGTGTGGCCATGTATGTTTTCTCAACTCTTGTGGGAAAAGGAAGCATCCTTAGCTCTGAGCTGTCGCTATTCACATTTCACAGTGCGAAATGTCAGAGGCCAGTTAAGAAGCTATGGGCTCTGGATGCCAAGTTGGCACTCTTAACCACAGCGCTGCACTGTTTTTCAAACAAAGCTACTTCTACCACACCCTTCTTTCTCAAATCTTACCTTGACTCACAATTTAGTTTCCTGGAACTCAACAACATTCATTGTTTATGTGGCAGTCCTAAAATTTACCACTGTTTTTCTTTTTTCCTCTTTTGCAGAGGAATCTTCACCTTTGGGTTGAGTTACCAGATAAAATATAACATACATCTAAATTTGAATTCTAAATAAATAATATTTATGTAGTATAAGTCTAACTCCAAAAATAAAAGTAGTTATATATTTGAAATTCAAATTTAATAGTAGAGTGCATTTTTATTTGCTAAGTCTCACAACCTCAACTTTGAATAAGAAATGGGATAATTTAATAATAAAATAATAATTAAATTTAACATTAAAAATAGAAAAAGCAGTCAAAGAGAAAAAAATATTAAAATGCAATTAGTATTAAAATGGAAAGCATATTCCGGCTGGCAGATCTAGGTTTCTAATACCATTGTCCAATCATAGTAACCAGGGCTCCTTGAAGAAATGACTGACTTTATGACAGGGGATTTAAAAATACAAGATAAGGCTGTAGCATCTTGTAGTACTCAAGAGTAAAAGGTGCTAAACCAGAAAACATATAACAAAACCCACAATGAAGAGAAATATCAAAGGGACACAAAGACTGACTAAAGAGCTCCCAATGGTCAAACCCAGAACAATTTGAGTTATGAGAAAAATGAAGTAGTTTTATATTATAATGCAGGGTATAAAATAAAAATGCATAAATTCATACTGATATAAATATATGAACAAATGGATGAATGAATGAATACATAAGAAAAAAAAAACAAATTATCCATGTAGAACTCCAAATAATTTATGTAGATGATATACCCCCAAAGGAGTAGAACATAACTCCTCATGCCTTAAGCATAGGTAGCACATAGTGACTTCCTTCCAAAGAATATTGTATTATTATAAGGGAGAAAATGAACAGTAACTTTGCAGTGGAGGAGCCTGTAAAATTGTCATTCAGCCAGGTGATCAAGGTCAACAACAGTGAAAAACTATGTTGATAATATGCACACTAGATATGATCTGAAGACAATGGCATTATCTTAATAGAGGCTTATCCTACAAAATATTGACCAGTCCTCATCAGTGTTCACAAGGTCATTTAAAACAAGAAAAATCTGGGAAGCTGTCATAAGGCTTCAGAGGAGCCTAAGGAGACATGAAAACTAAATGTAATGTGGCATCATGGTTGGGATCCTAAAACAGGAAAAGAACATTAGGGGGAAAAAAACAAGGAACTCTGAATAAAATATGGACTTTATAAAAAATAAGGTACCAATATTGGTGATCGTAACACTACCATTGATTATAGCTAACATATCAAATGTAACAAATATGTCATACATAGAGGAAACTGGGTGTAGGGTATATGGATACTTCCTGTGTAATCTTCACAATTTTTGTGTAAACTGCTCTAAAGCTTAAAGTTTACTAAAAAGTTAAGTTGCTAGTAGGCAGTCAGGAAAGACCTAATCACAAAAACTCTAGCACCCCAAAAAGGCTTTTACGAATAACTTAAAAAGTCACCCTAACAACATTCAATCTGTTTGGGAGGGAGCTTTTCATGGGATTGTGCCAATGACAAGGAAAAAAGGAAATCTGTGATCTGCACTTAGTAGGGCTTCGCTCTGCTCAAATAGGAAGAGGAATGATCGATATCCCCAAGCTCTGCCTCTGTCCTGTGTCTTGAACAAATATGGTATGGATCTTGGATGAGTTAGGTAATTGCGATATAATTATGACCAGAGAACAGGAAATGAAAAAAAAAATAGCTTCCTTTTAGGGGAGTTACCATAGAGGTTAAACATAAAAAGATCAGCAAAAAAAAAAACAAAGTGCTTCTTTCTTGAAAGACACACAAATCCTCAAATCATAATGTAGAACTTTCATAAAGCTTGGTTTGTATGATACATTACAGGCTTCTGATCGGACCACCAGTTTCTCCTATCAGTCTAAGACGTGAATTTCCTCATCCTCTCGGTCGTCAGATGAAGAAAGGAAGTAGAGGAGAAAATGAACCCAAAACGGTTGTGCTTCAGAGAGACCAAGGTCTTAGTTCAACCAGATATGTGGCTGCTAAGAATTAGGAAGGCCCTGAGAAGTGGTGGAGAGAGAGGCAGAGTGTCTACACTTGCTCTTTAAGACCTAGTAGCCCTACCTACTACTAAACACAATCCAGTGAGTGTTTCAGACTTAGATGAATCCAATTAGAAACTTCTTCCCTGGAGGTGATCTATGAGGAAGTGGGCAGAATTTGGCGTAACATGGAGAAAACCTAGAAATTCTCTTCCTTTCATAAATGGAGAGAAAAAGACTATACTCACAAAGAGTTTACCCATTTCTCCGAGATTAGATTATTTATTTTTAGTTGAAAGGTCCCCTCGCTTCTATATTAGATAACTCTAGGATCTCAGAAATAGAAAGAATTCTGAGTATCTCCTCTGGGTGAAGCAATGAATTATATCTGGGCCATAGATTTTTGAAATGGGAAGAGTCATAAGTCAGTACAGGGAGATAGATAGAATCAACAAAACAGACATTGCACTTTCAATGATGTATGTATCTGATAGATAGTGCAAACATACCTCATAGATTCAATCAAAAGAGACATGTTGGCAATGCATCCATTTATAAGGAGGCACAGAGTAAATAACAATAATGCTGTGTTAGGACAAGTCTTATTATGTCAGGAACATTGGGTGAACATTTTCTAACCTTGTCGTTCCCATATCTCGGGCTTATAATCATTTTACTCTTTTGATCCTTATTTATATATTGAGCAGGCCATATTTGTTGACACCTTTTAGCTCTAAATGAAGCATCCCATGAGACATTTATACTTTATAATTGTACGGATCAAATATTTTTTAGGGTGAGTGTTAGATACAATATAGATGGGAACAGGATTGCTGGATCACGTAATGTAACTCAAGTACAAAATAGAGTACACTGCGGAACATCACACAGTACTCATTGAGTGATGGATATTAGTATACCAGCTCACCAGGGGCCCATAGAATACAACAAGTCTGCCTCTGAGACTGTATTACTCAGCGTGCTTCTGGCTGCTAGTAAGATAATAACTGAATCCATGTGGCTCAAGCAATACAGGTTATCGTTGTTATTATTATCATTATTTTTATCAGACAGAGAGAAGTCCAGATAATTGGCTCACAACTCAAAAGTGCCATGAAGTTCCCAGTCATTCCAATTCTTCTTTTTTTTTTTAATTTTAAAGTTACCTCCTTTGTCTCTTGGCAATGTCTTACCATATGATTGTAAGATGGCTGTGGCAGTTCCACAGATTAGGTCCTCATACAATAATGCCTATAAGAAGACAGGAACACACTCTCCTCTGGTACATGTTTTAACTGGGAAAAAACTTGTTGCTCAGAAGCCCCCACGCTGTTCTAGGAGACTTCTCATGTGACTCTAATGGGTCAATAGCTAGTACTCAATAAATGAAGAGAGAATAACAAAATTAGAATATGACTATTTTGCAAGTGAATTAATTTAGCTAGCTAATAATCATTAATGTCTGTGAACATCACTGAACGACAAGCAATTAGATATTGTACACCTCCTGCCAGATGAAGGGGTCTTGCAAATAGATTAAAATTGATCACACTTCTAGATTCAATTACTTTTTTTTTTTTTTTTTTTTTTGAGATGGAGTCTCACTCTGTCACCAGGCTGGAGTGCAGTAGCCTGATCTCGGCTCACTGCATCCTCCACATCCTGGGTTCAAGTGATTCTCCTGCCTCAGCCTCCCAAGTAGCTGGGACTACCGGCGTGTACCACCACGCCCAGCTAATTTTTGTATTTTTAGTGGAGACGGGGTTTCTCCATGTTAGCCAGGATGGTTTTGATCTCTTGACCTCGTGATCGACCCACCTTGGCATCCCAAAGTGCTGGGATTACAGGCGTGAGCCACCGCACCCTGCCTCAACTACCAATTTTTATAGAATGCATAGAACAGTGAAACTTGATAAACTCTACAACAAGAAAGCAATCAGTAAAGTTTGTATTCTGGAAAAGTTTACCAGGGAAATAACCAAATTTCTTCAACAAATAAATGATAAAAATAAAAAAGATAGGAGAGGAATTCTGTAGACTAAATATACCCATGAGATACAACAACAACAAAGCAATGTTGTGAAACTTATTTGAATTCTGTTTAAAACAATCAACCGTTAAGATTAAGGGAAAAAAAAGGTTTTGCGAGTTTCTTTTAGGGATCATTTCTGTCAGCAAGAAATGTGGGGTAAGAATCAATGTTTGCCCAGAGTCTAATGATCCATCTTACTGAAATGGCCTAGGAAATGTCTATGTTGCCATACAATAAGAAAAGTTATTTCCAAACAGACATATTTTAATGCTAAATGATATTTTTACAGACGCTGTTTATTTGCTTCCTGTCTTCCATTTCCCACTGGGATTTGTTTCAGCAAAGACAACTGTTATAGAACTATTTTTGTCTAGAGCTATTCAAGGAAGTAAGTGTTCAGAATCTCTTGAGAGACTTAGTTCTCAAGAGGCAGGCAGCACAAACTCTATGGGTCTCACAGACACAAAATGCAGTCATCCCCCTTCATTTTTGGAATTTACTCACATCCCCTTCCCATTGGCCGAGTTGAGCTAGTTCACTAATTAATAAACCAATGATCAGATAGTGTTTCATACATTGTAAAGCCTTTTAGAAACTTCTTTTTCAATCTGAACTCCCCGAACATTACATAAAGGAGGTGATTGAGAAGACTAGAGCATTATAACTAATTGAACACTTTCTAGATTCTAGGCGATTTGTTAATATTTATTTTCTCAATTTGTAAACAGCCCTTGCTAATAGCTTTCTCTTCATTTTACAGATTGGGCAAATTGAAATTCTAATAGATAATCAGAATAGACCAAAGCCTTGTGATAATTAAGTGCTCAACCTCAAAGGATATAATGTGATGCACAGATGATGAGTTAGGTGCATTATACATTATTTGAATAAGAATCAAGTGATATGGGGCTCAGTATTGTATCAAGATAGCAATATTTGGAATTTTAGGAGTGGACTTTATTTATAGTGAAACAAAGGAGCAAAATAAAGTACATGATCGATTTAATAATCAGAGGTGAATTCACCATCCACAGCCAGGTAGCTGTGCACCATGAGCAAGTCGTCTTTGTTAAGGCTTGATTTCCTTATTTTAAAATGTACATAATTATATCTTCCAAGTACGGCTGTATATACACTCTGCCCTTTGGCCTCTATATTTTGTTCTCCCTAACAACATGTACTTTACCATCTTATTTCTTTTTGTAAACTGGGAGCTATGTGAGGGTGAGTGCTACATCTTAACACATACTGGATTCATGTTCCCTGAGCAGCTCAGACATATACTTAGCAACTGTCCAAATATTTATGAAACATAGAATTTCTATCTAATTTTTCACAAGTCAAAATCTTTCCTATCTTTAGATTTTTTTGTATAAAATAGAGATAACAGTAATAAAATATATATAAAAATATGTTAACTACAAATAATACCAGTATTAGATAATAATTACAAAATAATTTTTGTACATAAAGCTAATTCTTGGAAGTTGCAACCAGAAAACTCCAATAGCAGAATGTCTCTTCTTCCGATACTGTTTAATAAGAGTGGTGAAGGAGGATATTCTTATCTTGTTCTGGTTTTATTCTTGGAGAGGATCTTTACTATCTTTCTTTGGGGTGTCTTATAAATATAAATTAGATCATATTGACATAGACATATTGTTCTAGTCTTCTATATCATTAGTGAGTTTCTCCCACTTGCTCTATCAATTATTGAGAAAAGAATATTAAAATTTCTAACTATAATTGTTGGTTGGTTTATATTTTCTAGCAGTTCTAACAGTTTTTGCTTTATGTATTTTGTTTTAAGTAACATAAACATTTATGTTTGTTGCATTCACTGGATGTATTGACCCTTTTGATTATGAAATTATTGCCTTTATCTTTGGTAGTATTTACTTCCCTACAATCTAGTTTTTATTATATCAACCTCACCTCAACAATTTTCTTTTGATCCTCTTATCTTTTCTATTTCTACATTTTTAACAAATTTATATATTTATACTTACAATGTATTTCTTAGAGGTAGTGAATAGTTTGTCCTTGCTTTTTAAAAATTCAACCTGACAATTTCTGCCTTTTTGCTAGGTGTTAAGATCATTTACATTATCTGTTATTATTGATATGGACAAGTTAAAGTCAGTATTCTTGCTCTTTGTTTTCCATTTTGTCCCACATATCCTTTGTTAGTCAGATGAAAAAATTGGGGTCATTTTTATTTTTACATTTTCTGCCCCTCACTTCCTTCAGCAAATCCGATTTCATTGATATTAAGTTTTCTTGAAGTTTTACTATAGATCACTGCTGTTATTGTCATTTTTAAAACTGATCATTCCTTCTAACCTGCCTTTTAGATAGTCTGGATTTCTGTGTCTTCCACTTTACTTATATTTTCTCCTGCAATGTCTAGTCTGCTATTAATCCTATCCAGTGTATATTTCATCTCAGACACTGTTGTCACATTCTATAGAAGTTTGATAATAAAGTTTTTAAAAAAAGAAGTTTGATTTGGATCATATATATACACATAGGCACACAGATACACACAAACACATGCATGAACAGACCGGCAGACAAACACAAACACTCCTTAATTCTACTTAACTGTTTGAACATAAGGAATAGAGATCTGATTATTTTAATGCCTGTATATCTTATAATTCTAACGTGTGTTATGATTAAGTATCAACTGAGTTTATCTTCTTCTTATAGGTTGAACTTTCCAGCTTGATTTTGGGGGAAGCCTGGTAATATTTTATTAGATGCCAGATATTCTGGGCATTATCTTGATGGGTGATACATACTTTTGTATTCTACAAATATCCTTGATCTTGATCTTGGATGTAGTCAGTCACCAGGAAGTAGTTTGATCCTATTTGGTCTTAATCACGATATTTCTTAGACAATACTATAGCTGTGTTTAGACTAAGGTTAATATACCACTGCTTTGGTAAGACTCTGTTGAATATTCTGCCCAATATCCATAAGTTATGAGATTTTCCTTTCTTTCCTGTGTGATCAAGTACTATTTACAGCCTGGAATTCCTAGAGCACCACTCTCATGAATTCTTTCTGTGTTTTCCATAGGCTCAGGTAGCTTGTTTCACATCAATGTTCTGATCAGTGTTTAGTAGAATACATGGAGGAGGATGTACTTCACGTTTCTCAACTATTCTCCCCTCTAGTACACTGCTCTGTAAATGCCATTCACCTTGATCTCCAGCATGAGTCATTGCTCTTTCATAACCCTGCTTGTAGGTGCTTAGAGACAGACAGAGGTCTCTCTTCAAATGTTTCTACTCTAAAGTCCAGGGCTCCTTCTCAAATGCCAGGAATACTGACTGAGAGGAAACCACCAGTTGTGTCTTTTTAAGTTCAAAGACGCAATACAATGTAAGTTTCTACCTTAACCCATGGGAGTTCCACCGCAGAAACCGCATATATGTAGCTTCCTGCAATCTTCAATCCATTCCTGGACTGATGAGTAATACTGTAAACTATTTTATGACCTTTACCAAGTATTTCCAACAATTGTATATTTAATTTTTATTTTTTTTTTATAACAAATCAGTTTACCGTTCGACTGCTCTGAATGGACACTGATTGATTCTTATTATTAATAGTGCAGAACTGTTTCCAGTGCAATGCAATTTAAAGATTAGAATCTGGAATTAGCTCTCCAATTTTATTATATTTAGAGGCGCTGATGTCCATGTTTCCAGTGATAAAGGGACATTGATTGTTCATAGCATATAGAATTCAGTATAGACATTGGAATTATGGTCAGAATGTTATGCTTCACTGTTTAGATGTGTGAAGTATAAGAGAATGGTTACATTATCTCCTCTGAAATGACCAAGTGCTTGTAGAAGACAAGCTTTTGGTTGGCCAAGGATTTGCCACCATAGAATATTTTAGGCAGAGTAAGTTAGCAATAATGGAGTTATTAGTGGCTTATTGGTTGCAGAATAATTTGGAGCAAGTAAGTGTTTAGCTCATTAAATTCAGTGATTTAAATGCCAACTTCAGCATCTGGTTTAGAGATCAAAATGTTTCTTGGGTTTCCCTGAAGGAAACTTTTTCTCTTATAACCACAGAAATCAGATTTTCTGAAACCAAATCCAAAGTCTTATCTTTTGGATGAGTGGTAGCTGAATTACAACACAGATTGAATTCACAACCTCATATACCAAAATGAGGGAATTTTTTGAAAGAGAGTGCAAAATCCCGTAAGTCAATATGGACAGATACTGAAGACATTTTAAACTTAAATTTTCCTAAACCTCTTTACCCATAAAAGTAAGCACTTTTCCTTGTTTTATGAGTTTAATCTCTTCTTGCCTAAAAACCTGTAATTGCTTCTTCAGAGATAGAAGTTTGGCAGGGAATTGTTAATTGTCCACAGTACCTGCTTCTGTCGCCCCCACTTCTCATTTCTCAATTCTGCATCTACCCCAGAGGGCAAGGTACAAAGGCTGAGAAACAGTCACACCAAAAGCAGTACATGATCTTGTCTGTATGTATTGAAAGACAAGAAGGATCATATAGGAGAATGAATTCTAAATGTGTTGTGCCAGGAGCAAGGAGCAAAATATTGATCTGGCTAATTTACTGATACAGGTGCACTGAGGAGGGTTGCTGGATGCCATGTGTTCATTCGAGTACTGGGAATGACTCTTAGAGTTTGCTTATTTCCTTTCCGGGCTGAAACTAAACCCTAAATTGGTTCACACAAAATAAAATTTAAATGACAACTGTATTGATTGCTGCATAGAAAGGTATCTAAAGGTTTGGGAGATTAGAAGCAAGAATAGATCTACTGTATAAGTGCTGTTTAGCCCTATCTTGGCTATAAAGCCAGGGAAGACACAGACAGCCTGCTATTTAATATCCCTTTCGAAGCTCTTCACAAGGATAGTAGTGAGACAGCATGATAAGATTTAAAAAATGTATCTATCTTAATTTATTTTTTTCTTGGAAAAACAGGAAGTTTCTAAATCAGATTCAGTCCATTATTGAATTATGGAATGGTTATCTTGTATTGGTTTTCCATGCCCAAGTTCCTTCTTGAGGTAATGCTAGGAAAGGGGATATCACATTGCATGTATAGACTGGTTCGATAGGAAAGAAACCTTGAAATTATGAAACTTTAAACATAGGAACTGCTGCACATCTACCCCACCTTCCCTCCAGAGAGAGGAAAAATACCTTTGTTCTGTAATGTACTCAAGTCCTTTTAGGAGAGAGTAGAGGACGGTCCATACCTAAGAATGGAAGTATTTAACTCTAGATTGTAAGAAAGGCATTATTACTTTGAGATGAGAGCACATGGCTATACCCAAAAGGAGACAAATGTCTTCTTATCTATTACCTTTACAATGAGAAGAGCAAATGGCTCTGGGAAAATAAGGAAGCATTCTCCATCTTCATAATATGCCAGACTTCTGTTGTTCAGAAGATATGATATGCAAAAATACAAAAATATTCAAAATGTTTTTGACACATTGATGAGGCAAGCACATATTTTTTAAAAGCTTTGTAATTATTCTCAGCAGGCTAGTTTTTAACAGCAGGGAATGTTGCCTTCAACCTGGGCACACAGGATTCAATGGAAATGCTAGGATTCAATAGGGGCCAAATGGTGCTCTTAATAGTCAGAGGAGCATGGACATGGTTACTGCAATAGGCAGAAGAGGTAAGATAATATGATATGGTAATTAGAATGGCTTGACTAGGGCAGGTCTTTAATATTGACTAGTTGATCATTACAATGCTAGGTAAAATTTAGTAGGCAGCCCATTAAAGTTTTCTTTAATTGGGTTAAGTGGGACAGCTCCAGGTCCAGTGAACAGGTTGTTCATTTTTGCCTCAGGAGAGATGGCTAGAGGTATGGCTCTACACTGATTTGTATCAGTAGCTGGATCTCAGTCCAGGAGATTCAGCAGCTCAATCTCAGTCCAGGAGATTCAGCTAATAGTTGGGCTGAATCTCATGGACTTATAATGAGTATAATTGGAAAACTGATAATGTGAAGCTATGAGAAAGAAATATTTATGTAAACTTTTCTGAATACGAACAAAATGCGAAGGTATTTGTGTGCCAATAAATGATCTCAGAAGTATTTTAGTCATTAGTGGACAAATTGACCCATCTGTGGATATCAGTCAACTTTTTTCCAGCTATACCTGTCCTCACACTTGTCTACAATGGGCTTATGGACAAAATGAACATGGCAAAAGGAGTGGAGGTTATGCATGTGCTCAGCTCCATGGTTTTCCACTCATCAAGCCAGTTGATCTGGCTACAGCAACTGGTGAGTGGCCGACCTGCTAATGACATAGACCAATACTATTCCCCAGAGGGATCACTCAGTATGAGGGCAGGTTGTTTAAATTCTACCATGTTCATCCAGGATGGAGGAGTAGATTATTCACTGAAACGAGCACTTATTCTGTTCAAAGTGCTTTGCCCAGACCATGATCTTCTTACCTATAGAATACCCTATTTATTGTCATGGTGTTCTACATAGAATTCTTTATGGCCAAGAAATTCATTTTACAGAATGCGAAGTATAATGACAAACCTTTGCTCATAAAATTCACTTGTTTTTTAATGTAACGCATCACACAAAACTGAGAGAAAAATGGAATGTTCTTTCTGGAGGTTCAATTACAGTGCCAGCTGAGTGGCCATGATTTATAGGGCAATGTAATATTCTCTAGGATGCATATGTGCTCTAAACTAGCCAGGAGAATATGAAATTATATCTTCTCTAGCCAGGATCTATGGGTCTAAAATCAATGAGAAAAACGGGAGTGGTTTCTTTCATTATTGACTCAAATGATCAGTCAGTAAAATTTTTGCCTCTTAGCCCCACAACTTTGGTTTCTGGATTGAGGATCTTTGTTTCTTGAAAGGAAAGTTTTTAGCAGGAAACATAGCAATGGTCTGTTAAACTGGAAAGTCATGGTGTCATTTGACCACTTTGTGCTTCTCAGGTCCATGAATCAAACAGGCAAAGAATTACATTATTACTTTGGCTGGGATAGTTGATTTTGAGTTTTGTTGCTATGCTCAAGAAGAATAAGGAAGATTATGTCTTGAATGCAAGAAATCCCCTTGGATGCATCTTAATATTTTCAAATCCAGAGATAAAGGTTAATGAAACCTCACAGTGCAAGACACATAGGACTCCTAATAGTCTAGACTCTTCAGAAACAAAGCTCTAGATAACCCCACGAGTTGAGAAACCAAAAACACCTAAGATGTTTGCTAAGAGAAAAGGAAATACGTAATAGTGGAGGTAGAGAAAGTTATAACTATTAATACTGCAAACATATGACCAGATGCAGAAACTCTATTATTTTTAATTTCAGTGTTAATACATTTGTTAATATTTTAACAATTTTTCATTTTCCCATCTGCTAATTGTATACATATTATTAGAAATTAATATGATATCTCAGTACTTATGTTACAGGACATTTAATGGTATGTGACCAAGTTCAAAAAGCAGTAAGTATATCATCAAAAGATGAATAACATGACATACGAGACTTGAAATGGTTAGTATAGTTTTGTTTACAAGAGGGATATTTGCATCTTGTTGAATAGAAGTAAAATTTTAGTAGTATTTTCATATGAAATTTACGTCAGTTAGCAGAGATATAGGAGGACAGAAATTGGACAAGAGTGTACTGTGGTGGTTTTGTAGGATTTCTTTGGCCACGAGAAAAAAAAAAAATGTGTGGGATTTGAAACACCCAGCCTTTGAAGTCTGGAGGTTGTATTTATAATTGTTGAAACCTGGAAGCAACAGAGATGCCCTTTCATAGTTGAATGAATAAACAAACTATGGTACATCCATACAATGTAATATTATCCAGCAATAAAAGAAAATGAGACATTATGTCATAAAAAGATATGAAGAAAACTTAAATTCATACTATTAAGTGAAAGAAACCAGTTTGAAAGTCTTTGTAATTCCAACTGCAAGACATTCTGGAAAAGGCAGATCTATAGAGATAGTTAATTAAAAAAAAGAAAAAAAAAGGATTAGTGGTTGCCAGGAGGTTGGTAGAGGGAGGGATGAGTAGGTGGAACATGGGAGCTTTTGAGGGCAGTGAAGCTGTTCTGCATGATATTGAGATACTGGATACATTGTATTACGCCTTCTTCAAAATCCACACAACTCTATAGCATAAGTAGTGATTCCCAGTGTAAACTATGGAATCTAGTTAATAAAATAATCAGTACTGGTTCATTAATTATAGCACTTGTGCCACACTAAGTGAGATATTAATTATAGAGAAAACTGGGAGCAGGAAATGAATATATGAAAAGTTTATTTTCTGCTCAATTTTTCTCTAAACATAAAACTGTTGTAAACATAATCTATCAATTAATCAGTTGTAGTTGTTTAGGAAAGGTGAGTGGCAGATACCTTTGCTTTTCCCTGCTCCATCTCCAGGGCTTCTTCCTTACTTTAGCTCTGCTGGTCAAATCATCTCCAGGCCCACCACTGCATGCTTGACTCTGAATTCACTAAGGTCAGAACCATGAAGATCAGGACTGCACATTCACTTCCATACCTGCCCGTCATGGTTACATTTCAGCAGCAGCTGCATTCTAAAAAGCATGACTTGCTCATCCATGCCAGGGCTGGCTGGGATTTTTCTCTGATCTTTTCTATAATTTTACTTCCCCAACTTCATGATCAATTGTATGAGATCTAATTCCTGATACAAACTCTCTATCTCATAATATTTACACTGCCTTTGCTTCCCTAATTGAACCTTAACTGGATCACACATTTTAAAATATCCTTTCTATTCTATTCTAATCATTATTTAGTGAAGGCAGGGCTATCATGTTTGTGATCGTAAAGTGAAATTAAAGGATCATTAGGAAAAAAAGGGAGGACATTTCTATTGCTTCATTCTCTGGTCATAGGCCTTCCATATTTGTTTCTCATTTGTGGGTCTATGAATATAGACTTTATCTGGAATTGCAATGTATATTTAAAGTGATTTGCTATTAAGCTTCTTGCAGAATTGGTAACATGCTCCTCTACAAGCTACTTAATTTGTGTACCTTATCCAAGCACATGTTTTGCATAATAAATAAACAGTAACGCACTGTTCTGCTTGATAAGTGACTACACATTGTATATTTTAAGCAAGTAGACCACATCTAATTCAAACTGTTGTTAATAGCTTATATTTTTCTCCCAACAGCTGCGCCTTGCAGTAGAGATAACTCTGAACTAAACCACAAGTGTTTATGTAAAAACTCCAGCACAGGGTATATTATCTGACATAATTACACCTTTGGAAGATGCAAATGTGCAACCTGAAACCTTATACAATCTGTGAAATATATTCTAATGTACTAATTCTCTGTGTTTCTTGGCCATTGTTACAGATATCATTTTATGGTTAATCAGCCTGTGGGGAGTGCGTGCACACGCGTGTGTGTGTGTGTCTGTGTGTGTGCTGTGTGTTCACGTTATAATGTTTCAGCTACGGCACTATTTCTGTTAGCTGTTTTTATGAGAATCTCCTAGGAGACAGGCAAAATTATAGGTCTTCCACTCTTCCTGTCCATTCCATTTGAATGAGAAGCTTGTAGTCACTCTAAGAAAAAAACTAACAATAGAATTATCAAGAGGATGTTTTTGTAGTGTTTGACCTAATAGGATTCTCAGCATAATGCACAAGAATCCTCATTAGCCTCACTAGCCTCATGTTTGTCTATTCTATTTCTTTGTACCACAACCTCAAGGCATTCCATGCTACTTTTGGTTCTTTGAATTTTCACAGACTGGAGTGCAGAGGCATAATCACAGCTCACTGCACCTCAACCTCTCAGGTTCAAGCCATCCTCCTCTCTCAGCCTCCTGAAGCTGGGACCACCGGTACACACCACTACACTCATAGCTAGTTCGATTCTTAAAACTTCCTTGCTGTCTTATGGGCAGCCCCCCTAGAAATAAGTACACTCACACAGACATGTGCAAATTCACTCCGTGAGAAATCTGCACACTCATTTTCTTTTTAAGTTCTTCTCGTTCCTATTTTGCTGAGCGTTCTCTTTTATGTTGGGCTTCCTTCTTTTCAACCTCACCCTCATGAGAAGGTAAGCTGCAAATATTCCAGGAGTTTTCAGTCTGATGCATTCTATGTTGAAGCTCTAAGATTTAGATCAGAAGTCAGCAAGGTGCAGCTTACAAGTAATATTTGGCTTGTCACCTTTTTTGCATGAGCTTTGAGCTAAGAGGAGTTTTTATATTTTACATAGCTAAAATATTATTTCAAAAGAATAATGTTGTAAGGTACGTGGAAATTATGTAAAGGTAAAAATTTCAGTGTCTGTGAGTACAGCCTTTTGTTTGTTTTACGAGGCCCACTAATTTATGACTGCTTTTGTGCTAAAATGGCAGAAAAATTGTGACAGATAATTTGTATTTACTATTTAAACCTTTACGGAAAACATTGCCAACTCCCAAATTAGGTGGTTTCCTGTTATATGTAGGCATTTAAATAATACCTTTTAATGTTACATCCAAAAAGGACTTATCACTACTAAATTGAAGATTTCACCCTATGTCCATGAATAATCACTTAATATTCACTGAATGTCAGCATCTTCAGCTAAAACCTAGACAAAGAGTTTTATCCATCATGACACAATTAAAAAAAAGTGTGAGACTCGAATGAGTTGTAAATAAATTACTTTGAAATCTGACAAACTTGTAAATTTACATGTTAACCTGGAGTGGCAGAAAAGAGGATAAATTGACATATTAGCCTACATCTGAGGTGTTACGTAGTTGCAGATATCTTTATAATTCATTGAAAATGGCAAGGAATTTATCCCCACAAATAGGCTCCTCTCTGACCTCCAACTTTACCAGTATCGTATAATTGTATTGATATAATAATATAAATAAAAGCAAAGAATGAAGTTCAAGTTTTTATGGAAAAGTGATCCCTAGTCCTCTAATGGACTGCCTAAGCCTCGAGACAGTAGAGAAGGAAAGAAGACTCATGCGTAGTGCGCTAGAGCTGACCAGTACATGTTCAACCTCAGTTTTCCCATCTGCTAAACTGATGAATTTTTCCTTTCCTTCACCAAATTGTTTTGAAACTTTGGAGAGGAATTGCAAGCAGTGGAATTCTAAATATTTCCCCATTATCTAGCACACAGTAGGTGTATACTGATCAAATAGTTTCATGGTTCTGAAAGGAGTTTTGAAACGGAAACTTTTATCTGCCAAAATATGTATGCCAAAGACAGGTGTTGCTTGAAGCCAGCCCCAAATGTCCTCTTGTAAAACATAAAGGTATGATTACATTCTACAAAAACAACTCAAAATTTCCAAAACAGATGAAAGTGTGGTTGTGATTAACCAACAGAGCACATTTTAATGCTTTTATAATAAACCAGGGTGAGTACACTGCCTTCCCATCAGCAAAATAAGCGGTCGGGGATATTGCACATTAATGTGAGTTATAGTGTCTGGGAACTATTCTTTCCAAAGGTGTGTTAACAATTCTCACTGTCTCTCCAGGGATTTCCATGGAACTCTTCCAGGGTGCTTATTTCAGAAACCCAAAGCCTAGATCAGGTTCATATGATTAAAATAAACTGGACAAGAAGACAAGATTTCACATAATTAACCCAGTTGCCTCTTAAAATGTTGCAAAGATGAGCTAGGTTAGTCACCTTCTCTCAGACTTTGGATTGTTTCAGAACTAGCTGGGAAAACTTGGCAACAATAAGGATGAATACAGCTCATTAGCGACAAAGACTACCTAGTGCTACCTTTCTAAACCTTTTCCTACCTCTCTGATTCTCTTCGTTTTTTCTTTGGCCTCATTTGTTAATTCATTTATTTTCTCATTCATTTATTTATGCAAAAAGGATCATTTTTTATGACTTAGATTCTGAATATTTACTCGTAAACAAAATAAACATGGTAATTGTCTTTGAGTTGTACATAGCACATAGGGCCTACCTCTTTGATTTTGAGTTTCTGATGACTACCCTTTATTCTGATGTGCACTCTTAGCTTTCTAAGGCCTATGTCCACAAGAGGACAGGTGAATTTGAAGAAGGGTTAATAGTCCGCTTGGCACCCTTTGAACATTTTTTCATTTGTTTCACTGCAAATTATTTCATTTTTTTACTGGTTTAGTCCAAAACTGTTCGTGACATACTATTCTGTGGACTTGCACCATTTTAGGTGCTAAAGATAGCATTATCCTCAAAGAATTATAAGTATGTTGAGGGAGAATGAATATAAATAATACTGATATATCATACAGTCTGAAATGATCAATACAAAATACAATTATCTAGACATAATTAAATGTTTATTTTATGGAGAGGGTGATTCATAAATTCTCATGTACTGAGATGGAGTCATAGAAAATCTCTTTAGGAAAGAGAAGTATTAGAAATACCACATCTTCTCCCACTCAGAAAAAAAGGGTCATTGCTGCATTGCGTTCCTTCAAAATTCATATATTATTTCAACTTTTGTTAAATTTTTTATTAAACATAATTATTTCTTTTCTGTTTGAAAAGGGGTTTTTGCATATTCATTTATTTTTATTTGTGGTGTTTGTTTATATGAATAAATTCTTTAGTGGTGATTTGTGAGTTTTTAGTTCTCCCATTACCAGAGCAATGTACACTGTACCCAATTTGTTGTCTTTTATCCCTCATTCCCATCCAGCTATGAAGATGAAAAGGAATTTATTAATTTTTTTAACCCATAGTACCTCAGAATGCAGCTGTATTTGGAGATCATATTCCTAAAGAGTTGTTTATGTTAACATGAGGTCTTCATAAGGTGGTTAAATAGGATGGACACAACCTCCCTTAAAGGGAAACAAACTTGCCAGACAGATAGAGAGAAAAAACTCCCCAAGTGCACAAACCACATTGTGGGTTCCTGGTTAGAGCATCCTACACCAAGGAGGTAGAAGAACAGAAGGGGGAATCTCCATATTCACAAAAGTACAGAAACCCATGATTAATGTCCTTGTGTTGACCTGTTTCTCATTTTAATAATAAAAAACACACCCCTGGGTGGAGACTTAAGATGCTAACATGACAGGCGATGTATGTACTGCCATGTACATCAGGCACATGTGCATCCAGGGGACCACCCAGGGCCATCCAGAATATGCTTAACAGCAATACCCCTTTCCACCCACTTCATAAATAATCTTGTAAGCTTCCCATAAAGGGAGACTCCTCGGTGTCACTCAGGCCACAGAAGAAACTGTGAGGCCTCGGAAGAAACTGTGAATTCCGAAAATGTGAGACAGATCTCCAGTAATTTAGAAAGTTTATTTTTCCAAGGTTGAGGACATGTGCTCCTGACACAGCCTTAGGAGGTCCTGAAGACATGTGCCCAAGGTGGTCAAGGCACAGCTTGATTTTATACGTTCTAGGGAGACATGAGATGTCAATCAACACATGTAAAATAAAAGTTGGTTCCGTCCAAAAGGCAGGACAACTTGAAGCAAAAGCAGGACAACTAAACCAGGAGGGGGCTTCCAGATCACAGGTAGGTGAGAGACACATGGTTGTATTCTTCTGAGTTTCTGATTAGCCTTTTCAAAGAAGGTAATCAGACAGGCATTTAACTCAGTAAGCAGAGGGATATCTTTGAATAGAATGGGAGGCAGGTTTGCCCTACATAGTTCCCAACTTGATTTTTCCCTTTAGCTCAGTGATTTTGAGAGCCTAGGATATTTTCCTTTCACAAAACCAAACCTTAGGACACCTTGATCTTGGACCCTAACCTTAGGAATTGTGAGACAATAAATTTACATTGTAAAAGCCATCCAGTATGTGATAACTTGTTACAGTGACTCTAGCAAAATACAGGGAAGAACAAAATGGGGTCTCATCCCCTTCTCTGTGGAGCCTTGTCCTGCCAGGCCCATCTTCTTTGCTTTTGTATAAGGCTCCTGAGTTGATGCTGTTTTTCCCTTATGTTTTTCTGTTAGTGTTGGCACTGTTCTTTTATGCCCGATAAGCCTCACGTTTACCATATTGACCCTGAACTCTATCATGAAATTATTTGTGGAGCAGGAAAAAGAAACAGTGTCTCAAGACCCCTCAGACTTCCAATTTTGCTACTAACTCAGTGACATTAATTGAATTCTTCACAGTTTTGAACTTCCTGACTGAACTGGCACATGGAGATACTGCCCAACTTACTAGATGGCTGTCAGGAGCAAATACAAGACTACAAGTACAAGAGTCTGAGAGAGTAAGCCCTTAACATATTTATACTCTTGTGTTTGTTGAATCTGCATATCCTGGGGCAGCTTATTACAGTTTAACGAAACTGAGTTGTGGAAAAACAAAATATTTATACTGAGTCCAAACCTTGCACAGGTACCTTTTACTCTTGAACGTAAGTTCTGCTCAAAGAGCCAAGGCACAACTTTTCTCTGTAGAGTCAGAAAGAAATTATAAAGTAACTATTTTCTCCTTGGTGCTTTGTTTTCATGTTTTTCTTCCAGTTGTTTAGTGTGATACTCCACTGATTTTAGGGAGACCAAGGCAATTTAGGGTATCAAAACTGAGACATATGGGAGAGCAGAAACAGCCTAGACTCCTCAAGGGGTTCATGCTGAGTCTATGTTTTTAAAAATCTAGAAGCATGTGAGTAGAAAATCAAATGCTGTGTACAGAACCAGATGAAAAGTGGGTGGTCAAGAGAGAGGAAGGTGAGAGACAGCCAGTGAAACCACAGTGAGAGAAAAGCAGACACAGTTCTAGAGATGTTTGTTTATTAGTCTGCTTTCATGCTGCTGATAAAGATATACCCGAGACTGAGTAATTTATAAAGAAAAAGAGGTTTAATGGACTCACAGTTCCACATGGTTGGGAGGCTTCCCAATCATGGCAGAGGCAAAAGGCACATGTTACAAGGTGGCAGGCAAAAAGGGAATTGAGAGCTAAGCACAAGGGGTTTTTCCTTATATAACCATCAGATCTTGTGAGATTTATTCACTAGCATGAGAACAATATGGGGAAAACCACCCCCATGATTCAATTATCTCCTACTGGGTTTCTCCCACACATGGGAATTATGGGAGCTACAATTCAAGATGAGATTTGGGTGGGGACATAGAGCAAAACCATAACAGTCTGTCAACAATACCATTGGCTTTTTCTTCACATCCCCTAATAAAAAGAATAACTTTTCATGTTCCCAATGTAACATTTACCCATTTAAAATATTAGATTCAATTAAATAGGATAAATTTTAAAATACCTATAACTTCATCTTTCAGAAAATACTATTACCAGCTCTTTGCAGTCATTTTAGCCTATATGTCTAAATTATTGGTTTAATTCCTGAAATGTTATCATGCTATATGAAATCCTTTGAAACCTACTGTTTGGTACTTCAAAATTGAAAAACAGGATTAAGTCTCTCCACATGTCCATGCATAGTTAACCTTATGTGGGAAATTAGGATTCAGTTATATTTTTGGTGGCTCTGCAAATTGGTAGAATCTGTCTACAAGGTCATTTGTTAATGTGGGCAAAGCTTATAGTGACTTGGCCCTTTAACACAGTATGGTCTTTCTGATACTTTAATTTGTACTTCTTTGATGCAAATTTAAAATAATATATTTTACATAAATCATGGCTATTTCCATTTATTATTGAACAAGTAAAATATTCATATGTTTTCTTTTTTCTATCATGTATTCAAAATTTCTCATTGATTACTAAAAGGTTTTTTTACATATTAAAAATATTGATCCATTACCTGCCATTTATTTTGATAATTTGTTCATTACCTTTTTATTTTGTAATGTTGGATAATACGTGGAAGTCATTCCATAGATTGATGAGTTAATCTAGACCTTCTTATTAAGAAAAAAGTGGGTTTGCAGGATTTTGAAAATTAAACAGGAGGGGAAAAATGAAGGAAAAAAAGAAAGGAAGTAACAAAATATAAGAAGGAATAATTCCCAGTGTAGATCGGGACCAGCCCTATTTTATACTATCATTTCTTGACATATGGACATAAATATAGACAGTATTTATCAAAAGGCAAGAAAAAGATAAATTCCAAGTCAATTTCTTTTTGAAGTTCAATGCACACTTAAATGGTTTGACTAACCTTTGATTCCCTAAATGAGTTAATTGAATTATGTGGTTTCAACCAATGGAATTTCTAGTCATTCTGCTCCAGAGGAGTTTGAATGTATCGAGCCCTTTTACCAGAGGTCAAATGGTAATAAGCCTCTGAGATCAATTAGTAGGGCAGCTAATTAGGTGTGATTAATCAGCTCTGAACCATGAATTGTTCTTGTGTAAGTGTTGTCTCTTTAGCATATGAGCTTTGCTGACTAGCTGGGCTGCTTTTGATGGACTGTATACAAAGATAGGCTTTGCCCATATATAGAGATTATGTCCCATGAAAGAAATGAAAGAAAATAGCTAGTCTGGAAGCAGCATGTCATATCTGTCATTTTCACTTTTTTGCAACATGCCTAACTTCTAGAAATATATTTGGGCAGTCATGTGTTGAGCATAATAATCATGTTAGTGCTAAAAATAGGAACTTAGTCTATGAATCTGTTTTCACTTAAGAGAAAGTAAGCGTAGATGAAAGATAATGAGCACGGACTCTGAACAGTCTTGGTCCAAGTTCTGACTCTATCATTTACTCTTACTTTTAGCTAATCATTTTTATAATACTTTTCCGAGGTTTATCACTTGTACACAAGCTTTAGATATTCCATTAAGCCTTTTTCTAACTCCATTTCCCTAAATCTGGCTAATTTTCAGGTAGTCAAAAATAACAAACTAAAGGGTATTTGCCATTGTTTAGGAGTGACTTTATTTCCTCTATGGCTTACTGAACTATTTTGCCCTCCATGACTTAAAATGATGTTGAGGAGACACCACTCAGCCTCAGGAAGAACAATAGAAACCACTAATCACTGACACTTCTTTTCGCTGTCAGTTCAAAGCCATCTCCATTAATTTGTATCTATTTAGCTTTGTTTTTGTTGCATTTGTTTTGGATTTCTGGTCATGAACTCTGCCTAAGCCAAAGCCTAGAAGAGTTTTTTTTTTTTTTTTTTTTTTTTTTTTTTTTTTTTTTTTTTTTTTTTTTAATTTAAGTTATCTTCTAGAATTTTTATGGTTTTAGGTCTTAAATTTAAGGGTTTGATAAATCTTGAGTTGATTTTTATATGGGAGATAGGGATCCAGTATCATTCTTCCACATGTGGCATGTCAGTTATTCTATGCATACAACAAAAGACTAACATCCAGAATCTACGAGAAACTCAAACAAATTAGCAAGACAAGAACAAATAATCCCATCAAAAAGTAGGCTAAGGACAAGAATAGATAATTCTCAAGATATGCAAGTGGACAACAAATATATTTAAAAAAATACTCAGGGAAATGCAAATCAGAATGGCAATGCAATACCACCGTATTCCTGCAAGAATGGCCATACTTAAAAAATTAAAAGATAACATGTTGGTATGGATGTGGTGAAAAGGGAACACTTTTACACTGCTGGTGGGAATGTAAACTAGTACAACTACCATGGAAAACGCTGTGGAGATTACTTAAGGGACTAAAAGTAGAACTGCCATTTGATCTGGAAATGTCACTACTGAGTATCTACCCAGAGTAAAATAAGTCATTACATGAACCAGACACTTGCACGTGCATGTTTATAGCAGCACAATTTGCAATTACAAAAATATAGAACCAGCCTAAATGCTCATCAATCAACAAGTGGACAAAAAAAAAGTGGTTGGTCCCGGAGCAGAGGCTCATGCCTTAATCCCTGCACTTTGGGAGGCCAAGGCAGGTGGATCACCTGAGGTCAAGAGTTTGAGACCAGCCTGGTCAACATGGCAAAATCTTGTCTCTACTAAAAATACAAAAATTAGCCAGGCATGGTGATGCACATCTATAGTCCCAGCTACTCAGGAGGCTGAGGCAGGACAATTGTTTGAACCCAGGTTGTGGAGGTTGCAGTGAGCTGAGATCATACCACTGAACTCCAGCCTGGGATCCTGGGTGACAGAATGAGACTCCACCTAAAAAAAAAAAAGAAAAGAAAAGAAAAGGAAAGGAAAAAAAAAACCTGTGGTATAATATCATGGAATACCACTCAGCCATAAAAAGAAATAAAATAAGGATGGAGTTGGAGACCACTATTCTAAATGAAATAGCTCAGGTATTAAAAAATAAACATTGTATGTTCTCACTTAACAGTGGGAGCTAAGCTATGAAAACACAAAGGCATAAGAATGATACAATGGACTTTAGGGACTCAGGAGGAAGGGCAGAAGGGGGCTAATGGATAAAAAAACTACACATTAAGTGCAGTTTACTTACTCTGCTTGGGTTATGGGTGCACCAAAATCTCAGAAATCACTACCAAAGAACTTATCCATGTAACCAGTCACCACCTGTTCCCCAAAATCTATTGAAATAAAAATAAAAAATAAAAAACAAACTCATCACCGTTGTAGGAGCTTCTCTGATGATCTCCATTACCTTGCTTCTTCCAAGCAGTACATTTAGGGGCCTGTCTTTAGCTGATATTTGCCGTTGGCTCTGACACTCCTTCATCATCCCCTGCATGCACAGTCAGGTGCCAGGTTCTATTGATTCAGTCTTCTAAAACCTCTGGAATCCACTTGTCTCATACTTCCCAGGAACCCCTACCACCAACCCCTCACCTTACAAGTGCCGTTATACTCACTCATATTACAGCAACACCCTGTTTTCTCTGTCTCAATATCTGTGCCCTCACATCTATTTTTATTATTTCCCAGTTAGGGAGATTTATACTAAAATAAATACCAGATGATGTCACCTTTCCCTAAAATCTTTTAAGAGTTACCCATTACACAATGAGAAGAATCTCATCACCCTAGTAAATCTTCAGTCCTGTCACGTTATTTAAAAACTTACATTTTCTCCATATCGACCTTCATAACACACCATATGTAAACTCACATGTCTTGCAGTTCTACTCCAGTCCATCAGTCCTATGCCTTTATAAAGAATGCCTGCAGGCTTGTTGTACTGGTCTTTCAGGACCTTCCTCTATAAAATTTTCACCAGCTACATTAGGTGTCATTTCTCCCAGCTCCAATGAGATTCAATCATACCTCTATTTCAGGGCTTATGGTGGAATGTTGTTGTCACATGATGTAAAAAAAAAAAAAATCTTCAGAAAAGGATTATGTTTTTATTCCTATGTCTCCGGCTGAGCACATTGTCTGCTTCTATTAAGTGTTCATGACAGATGTATTGAACATGTGAATCAGTCGATGAATGAAATTTTCTTTTTTTTCTCCTTTAACTCTCAATTGCCTTTGACTCACTGTTGCCTCACCATGTGATGATGCTTAGGATGCTGATCTATACCTATGCCTGTCTCTCTGGTAGAAGGGCAAGATTCTAAGAGCTTTTGTTTGAATTATTTTTGTAATCTTTATAATATATTCACAATATATGACACATAGTAGGAACTCTATAAAAAATTGTTGAGTAATCCATAGATTCATTCATTTATTCACTTGTTTACTAATAAAATATTTTGAATACCTGTTACCCATTGTATTAACCTAGGTTTCCTTGAAATGGAGCTCATGGCAAAAGCTTGCATGCTCATTCTGTATTTATAAATACAATTCTAGAAAAGTAATAACAAAATGTGAGCGAGTCAGGAAAGAAGAGAGAATAAAATGATGTACATTTCTGAGATGTTCACAGATTCCCCACAAGCACAACTGATTGCCAAGCCTCACAGAGCATCTTCAGATTTTATTATGTATGTATGTATACAGTATTTATATTACATGTTTGTGTATGTGTGTTTTTTTGTGTGTGTATTTACCCCAATGTAAATGTAGGTGGGTGTGAGTATGGATTAGAAATGAATTACACCAAAGAGAATGGGGCACAATATTAGTCCAGGACAAATTCACTGATACGTAGTCAGTTAGTAAAGATTCTGGATTTCATATGTTAATTTATATAGCAGTAAGTGGCTTGAAAACTCACTTGTTCAGAGATGCAAAACCTTCCTCGGCATGATGTGGAGGAAGGAATCTATTTGCAAAAGTTAAAAATGGTCCAGTTGATTTACCACGTGCAATCTGAACCCTCACCTCTTAACTGTATTCTTTGAGACAACCCAGGAGACATTCTTTTCACTGAGACATAGAAAAACACATTAGAGTGTAGAGCACCTTCATTTTTGAAATGTTCTGCTATGATTTGAATGTTTTTGCCTCCTTCAAAATTCATGTTAAAACTTAATCCTCAATGTAACAGTATTGGGAGGTAATTGAGTAATGAGAGCTCCACCCTCATGAATGGCATTAGGTGCCCTTATAGATGAGCTTATCACAGGGAATTAACCTTTTTTTTAAATCTCTGCCCGTTCAGTCTTTTCTGAGGTGTAAGAACAAAGCATTCTTTCCCTCTGAAGGATGTAACAACAACATGCTCTCTTGGACACTGAGACCCAGCTCTCACCAAACACCAAACCTGCTTGTACCTTGATCTTGGACTTACAACCTCCAGAACTGTGAGAAATACATTTCTGTTTGCTATAAATTACCCAGCCTTAGGCATTTGTTATTGCTCCATAAATGGACTAAGATGCTTCCCTTTATTGGGTCACATTGACCAGAGGAGATGGTTCCATTAAGATAGATTAATTTAATTTCGATGGGGATTTTGGGATACTAGTCTGGGAAAGATGAGGTGGCAGTACTAGACCCCTAAAACCAAGGTAGGCCCAGTTAGTGTAAAACCAGCAGGAAAACACTGGTGAATCACTGTGTATCTGATCACTGTTTCCCTACAAATGAAATAGGTAGTCTAGTGGAATATTATTTAATACTTACAGGACAAGGCTTTCTAGGTCTGGAAGCCAAAAACCTGACTCCAAGTTGCAGCAACGTAGACTCATAGCCCTGTGCAAACTTTTAATCTAAGCTGGTTTAAAGACGTGATTGTATTAAGAAAATATCCTGGGCCAGTCACAGTGGCTCACGTCTGTAATCCCAGCATTTTTGGAGGCCCAGGCAGGTAGATCACGAGGTCAAGAGATTGAGACCATCCTGACCAACAGGATGAAACCCCATCTCTACTAAAAAATACAAAAAAATTAGCTGGGCCTATACAGCAAAAGAAGCAATCATTGAGTGAACTGGCAACCAACAGAATGGGAAAAAATTTTGCAATCTACCCATCTGACAAAGGGCTAATATCCAGAATCAACAAAGAACTAAAACAGATTTACAAGAAAAGAACAAACAAGACCATTCAAAAGTGGGTGAAGGATATGAACAGACACTTTTCAAGAGAAGACATATACGAGGCCAACGAACATATGAAAAAATGCTCATTATCTCTGGTCACTGGAGAAATGGAAATCAAAACCACATTGAGATACCATCACATGCTAGTTGGAATGGTGATCATTAAAAAATCTGGAGACAACAGATGCTGGAGAGGATGTGGAGAAATAGGAACACTTTTACACTGTTGGCGGGAATGTATTAGTTCAGCCATTGTGGAAGACAGTGGGGTGATTCCTCGAGGACCTAGAAACAGAAATTCCATTTGACCCAGCAATCCCATTACTGGGTATATATCCAAAGGATTATAAATCATTCTATTATAAAGACACATACACCTGTAAGTTCACTTTGGCGCTATTTACAAAAACGAAGACCTGGCACCAACCCAAATGCCTGTTGATGATAGACTGGACAAGGAAAATGTGGCATATATACACCATTGAATACTATGCAGCCATAAAAAACTATGAGTTCATGTCCTTTGTAGGGACATGGATGAATCTGGAAACCATCATTTGCAGCAAACTGACACAAGAACAGAAAATCAAACACCACATGTTCTCACTCATAGGTGAGTGTTGAACAATGAGAACACTTGGACACAGGGAGGGGAGTATCACACACTGGGACCTGTTGCGGGGGACTAGGGGAGGGACAGCGGGGGGTAGGGAGGTTGGGGAGGCATAACATGAGGAGAAATGCCAGATATAGCTGACAAGGGGATGAAGGCAGCAAATCACCTTGCCATGTATGTACTTATGCAACAATCCTGCATGATCTGCACACATACCCCAGAACTTAAAGTGCAATAAAATATATATATATGTATACATGTGTGTATACATATATGTGTGTGTATATTTTTTCTATGTGTGTGTGTATACACACACATCTATATGTGTATACACACACACACAGAAAAAGAAAATATCGCCTAGCAGTTTCACAGGATGTGGTGTTAAATCATCTTCCAAGTCTTTGCTGTAGGGATCTGAAGCCGTTTTCTAGAGTAGCTACACTGGAGAAACAATAAACACTGTTTGCAAATTGACCCTAATTCCTGGGAACCCAAAATGCTAATTTGACTGACCAAAATGGATACTTCTTGCAATCAAATGATAAATGAAATATTCGCTTAGGTTAAATTTACAGAGTCTCAGTGACTTTATAATGTCAATATATGATTATAGTCCTAATTCCTAACTTAATAATTGGCACTGACATACTTGGAAACCTGTAGAATACCTGGTTTGGCTTTCCCAACCATGAGTAATGGACATGGCAGTAGGAAAGGGTGAGAAAAACATACTGTAACTTCCTCTTTAGAGTAACATATTAATCTAGGAGCAATATTTTATTTTCATGGACATTTTAGATGCTAGTGTCACCATCAAATACTTGAAATATGCAAGGTTATAAAAACATATGACATTGTCACTTAGTTTGCCCCTTTGGCCTGTGTAAAAGTTGAAAGTCTCTTGAAAAAGACTTTAGCACCAATATACCCAAATTATGAATCCAATCGCAGCTCAATTTACATAGGTAGTACAATTACAAAGCAAATCAAAATAGTCTCTTGCAAAATGCAGCTTTCTGACCTGTCTGATAGTTTTCTCCCCCTTTGCAATTTTCAAGGAGCATCAGAAGCAGTCTTATAGTATTACCAGATCTAACAGTATATCTTTTAGAATCTTGTTACAGGACCGAACCAACTCTTATTTTCTCTGCCTAATAGAGTCTTCAGAGTTATTGATCATTCTGATATTCCAAGCATCATCATACCAGTCCTCAACATCTATGCTACTATTGATCTGATGAGCAGAATTATATTAAATGCCTTGGTAGTACTTACAAGAACCAGAGTAATAGAGAGAATTTGAACAAATTTTCAAAGGTCCACTACTTCAATGAAATTGCTAGAAGTTGAATAGTCAAGAGCATTTAAAGATAGTTCTTCAAAGATAATAGGCAAGTTGCTGCCCTTTGTGCCATCTACCTCAAAAACAAAAACAAAAGGATGCACAAGGCTTATTATACCTTTTTTCCTGGATTTTTGGAGGCAGCACATATTTAAGTGCGTTTCTGTGACCAATCTTTAGAGTCACCCGTAAACTTACCAGACATCAGATATAAACAGAATAAAAGAAGGCGCTGTAGCAAATCCAGGATTCAATGCAAGCATTTCTCATAATTGGACCTTAAGATCCAGCAAAGTGAATGGTACCCAAAGCATCTGTGCTTTGGTAGAGGTGGTATATTTAACTTCTCAAAGCACCAATAGAAAAATCACATGGTAAGCCTCTATGGTTTGTAATATATCCATGCCATCTTATATGGATAACTATTTATATTTTATAAACAGCCTTGGCTTGCTACTGGGTCATAGCAGAGGCTGAATACTTAATATAGGACATCAGATGGACATGTAAGCTTAGCATCATATCATGCTCTTGTTGTTATTTGACTCACCAAACCATTAAGTTGAGTGTATGAAAGAAAAAGAAACAAACTAATATTAAGGGGAAAACAGTACACAGGAAATTAGGCTTGAGCTGGTCTCAAGGGCACAAGAAAGGTTTTTGCACAGATAAAGTCAGCTCCTTCAAAACAGATTACTGCCACATTGCCTCTTCTCATTTAATTTATGCTTATATCACCTGGTGTGGAAGAAAAATACTCAGAGCTTTTTTAGGGATGGTTCAGCCCAGTATTCTAGCACAAGCATGCATAACTGCAGCCTGATAACCCTACTTCAGAATTTTCCAGTTTTGACAACCTCCCCAGGAGATAGAATTTCAAGTGATACATTAGATTATCTATTTTGTCCAGGAGATAGAATTTCAAGTGATACATTAGATTATCTGTTTTGTCCAGACAGAGATATAGCCATAAATATAAATTTGCATGGATTCTTAAGCACTTGATAACTTGAAATTGCTTGAACACATTTGATCCTATTCATTAGGAGCAGAGATTTATCTTTTCTGGAATATACATATATTCTGGATATGGATTTGTCTTCACTAGTCACAGTGCTTCTTCTAGAATTAGCATATGTGGTACTGTAAAGCTGTCTCATTTATGATTATGACAATCCACACAGCATTACTTCTGATCCAGGAAGTCAGTTCACAGCAAAGTACAACAATGGGTTTATGTCCATGGAATTAAGTGGTCTTACTATACACCCCATTATCCAGAAGCTCTGGTGGAAAAGGAAGATGGACGGTCTTACTGAAAATTCAATTGTCCTGCAGTTTGGAGATACCATACTAAAAGGATCAAGTTCTACATTATAGGGCATAGTATATGCTTTAAAACAAATTCAGTCAGCATTGTATGGTGATTTCTTTCTTATAGCTAAAATCAATGGAGCTCGAAAAATGGTATATTTTGGGTGGCTTATTTTATTATTATACTTGATAACCCCTTCACAGAACGTTTGGTTCCCGTCCTGTAAAATTTCAGATCTGCTGGTTTGGAGGCTTTAGCTCACAAGGGGAAGTATGTTTCTAACAGGAGATAAAGTAACGATCTCAATGAATTGAAAGTTTAGACTGATCTCTGATTATTTCGGGATCTTTATATTACTGGACTAAGGAGAAAAAATGGGTGTTACGTTGCTGATTGGAGTAATCAATCCCAATAATAAAGAGGAAACTGGGTAGCTGCCACACAATGGAGAAAAGGTGGTATCAGGAACCTAGAGGATATTATTGGATTCTCTTAATATTTCCATTGCCAATAGTAGAGGGTAATGAAAAATTGTAATGATAGAAATAAGGCAAGACCAAAAACTATTCTGGCCCTTCAGAAATAAAGTTTTGAATCATTCTACTAATGAAGAACTTTGACCATCTGAATTCCTGGCTAAGGGTGGTGGAAATATGGAATGAGTAGTGGTAAAATGAAAGCCATCAACTGTGACCTCAGAGGCAATTGTAAAATACTAACTATAAGCAATTTGCACATTTTCTCCTTGACTGTATGTGTGTATATATGTATACATACATATAGAAATATAACATGTAGAAATAATTATATATTTTATATATACATATTTGCATGTATATATAAAATATATAATTAATAGCTACATAGTAACTATTGTTATATTTCTACATTTAATTATTGTTTTTCTTTTTCCCCCTATAATGTTATACAAGTTGTCTTGGTCCATTTCCAACCCTTGTAAAGAACAGCCTGAGACTGGACAATTTATGAAGAAAAGAGGTTTAATTGATTTACGGTTCCTTGTAGTTCTGAAGGCCTCAGGAAACTTACAGTCATGGTGGAAGGTGAAGGGAAAGTGGCATCTTCTTCACAAGTCAGCAGGAGAGAGAGAAAGAGAGAGAGAGAGAGAGAGAGCACGAGAGAGAGCGCCGGGGAAACTGCCACTTTTAAACCATGATTCTTCTTCACAAGGCAGCAGGAGAGAGAGGAGAGAGAGAGAGAGAGAGAGAGAGAGAGAGAGAGAGAGAGCACGAGAGAGAGCGCGCCGGGGAAACTGCCACTTTTAAACCATGATTTCATGAGAACTCCCTCATATGTTGAGAAGATCGTGGAGGAAACAACCCCCACAATTTAACCATCTCCCACCAGGTATTTTCCTCAACACATGGGGATTACAATTTGAGATGAGAGTTGGATGGGGACCCAGAACCAACCATATCGCAAGTTTTCTACAGGTTAAATTTCATGTGATTAGTTAGTACCAGAATATTCATTGGCACTGTGATTAATTTTGAGAAGTAAACATATAGCCAGCAAGTAATACGAGTGTCTGGAATGTGTGCTTTCTCATCTGGGGGAGAATGTGCGAGCCTGGACACTTCTATAGAGGATAGCTGCCTCTTGTGAAGTAAAAACATCGATTTTTTTTTGAATAGAAAGTATGTGTAGAAGAGTACTCATGGAAGTTGAGTCATTTAAAGGATGGACTCTGAGGTTTATTAATTTACTGATTCTCAGATCCATACTCCCTTGGTTTCTCCTTGTTTGTGATATTGGAAGCAAACTCTGAAGAGTGTATTTTTTCTTGCCTGCCATAGCAGGTTCTAGGAGGACACTTCAGGGTTAGGAAAGGAAGAACATGTGTTCTGTTCTTCTGTGCCATGGCAAGGGGATCTACAGCTGGGATCCCAACAGCCTTTGTCATGGTGGTAGGCTGCTCTTGAGATTAGCTGAGAGTTGTCCCCAGGCCATTTCTTTATCACCACATTGGCAGGGGCTCTTGGCCCAACACACCATCTCATTTCTTTGTCCCTATACCAGTGGGCAGTGTGTCCTGTGGTAGCTGTGCCTCTTGTCATGGGGCTGAATCTCAGTCTTGCATTTCCCTAGGGCTGAAGAAAAAAGAACCAAGAAGGAAGGTTAGAAACTCTCACTATTATATCTAGTAACCCTTTTATTGTCTCTCAGCTCCAAACCCACTGTGCTCTGCCTTGCTTGTGATCCTAGAACCAGATTCCAAAGACAGCCTTTCTCCCTTGCCAGCCATTGCAGACTCTAGAGGGAATCTGCAGGACTCGAAGGGGACGAAGATGTTTCTGTTCTCTGCAGTTATGAATTCATTGCACTTTAGAATTTTCTTTTTCCTTTTTTTATTGTTAACTGTGATTAGGACCTCAATGTATATGCCTTCCCCCAATATTCCCAATATTTGTATGTTGAACTTAGAATCCTCTGTGTGACTATATTTGGAGAAAGGAATAATTAAGGTTAAATGAGATAATAAATAAGGTGGTACTCTGATCCTTCTAATGGATATAATTTGTTTTATCATAAGAAGAGACACCAGATAGCAGCTACCCTCTACTTCCCCCATACTCTACCATGCACACACACCATGGAAAGCCCATGGGCAGGGGAAGAGGTAACTGCTGGTAAGCCAGGAAGAGAGCCCTCACCAGAAACTGTATGGACCCAAATCTTGACCTTGAACTTCTAGCCTCCAGGCTGTAAACATATAGATTTCTGTTGTTAAAGCCACCCAGACTATGGTATTTTGTTATGCAGCCAGAGAAAACTAATAAAAATACCTTTTATATTATTAAAAGTATTTTTGTTCATTTTTTTCTGTTAAAATTGCACATGCAGTTTCCATCTTCTGAGCAGGTATTGGCAGACACCAGCAAAGGTAGTCGTGGGAAAGATGCAGACTCAATTTATCTGTGTTCTCTTTTTCATTTTTATTTCTGGAGTCTGAGTCTCACTCTGTCATTCAGGCTGAGATGCAGTGGCACAATCTCAGCTCACTGCAACCTCTGCCTCCTGGGTTCAAGTAATCCTCCTGCCTCAGCCTCCCAAGTAGCTAGGATTACAAGTGTACACCATCACACCTAGCTAACTTTTGTATTTTTAGGTGGATTTGACCATGCTGGCCAGGCTGGACATGAACTCCCGACTTCAAGTAATCCAACTGGCACAGCTTTCCAAAGTGCTGGGATAACAGGCATGAGCTACTGTGCTCGACCTGTATGTTCTCTTCTATGTTTTTCATTGGTCAAAGTTCTTAACATTTGAGGATTAGTTCATGATAAGTTATATCTCCACATGTGTGTGAGGTATTTCCTATTTCCTACAGAAAGCTTTGGGTAAGCTGTATTACTCAGGCCTAGAATTGATGGGAAGAATTAGAATCCTAGTAGTTACCTCAGAGCTGTGTCTTTGTGTCAGCTGAGATAAGTCACTTTTACATTGGGTTGCCTCAATGTGACTAAGACAGTCCCTGTAGAACTGGTCACTGTGGGAGTGCTGGGGGCTTAACAAGAGTTCAAAGAGGACCTTGGGCGGGAGAAGCCAAGGAGATAAACCCGCATTTGGATGAAGGGAATAAACTTATATGACATAGTCTATCTGAAACTTTCAGGAAAAAGTGAAAATATGAGTAGATTTTTCTTCCTATGATTCACTCTCTTACAAAATTTGATCAGCTATCCCTGTTGCTTTCTCTCTTTCTTCCTTGCCTTGTAGCTAGTACTGTGATATCAGATTTGTTTTCTTTTGTTCCTAGTGAGGTGATCTCAATTTGTTTGAAAGACTATCCAAAATTAGGATGGGAAACCAATATACACAAACTTAGAAGTAGGATACATGGACCAGATTTGTTCTAGGCTTTAACATTTTGTCTTCTTTTATTTACTACCAACCTAAGAAAATAAACTTCTGACGCTGTCTGTTCAAGATTGAGATGTGAGTCTTGTAGAATAAGCCCAACAATCAGGCAACCTGACTTGATTCTCATCAGGGCAAAAGGACACCTCTGTTTCATCTAACTCTCCAGGGCTTCAAACCAAATAAAAATAGAGGGGTGAATCTCGAAGTAATAAAAATTGTGAAAAAAAGACTCATGTGTATGTCTCTTCTGAATTTAACAACAAGGAATCGGAGAGTAAAACTCCTGACAAAATAGCTTTAAAAAATAGATGTAACAAAGACATGCTTATGTGTCATACGCAGTGCTAGGGACACTAACATGATGAAGTATAGTTCATTTTCCTTGTGCTCAAGAAAGTGATAAACACCCTAGACATCAGAATAAAATACATGATTACAACAGCATAAAAAGGGGTGGAATAGCATTTTGTGGAAATGCAGATGCAGAATATATCATCTGTGTAAACAATTCCTCTTTTTTACCTGCCCAGTCTCTGTTTTCTCTTCTGGTAAAGTCACTCCAATTTCGTTTTGAAAACCCATACTCCCTTTATTCTAATCCACATGTGTTCATTGCCATTATCCAAGCTCCTGGGTAGTTAAGTGATCTAAGTTGAGCCAATAAGAGTTCATGATAGGCCAGGCGCGGTCGCTCTCACCTGTAATCCCAGCACTTTGGGAGGCCAAGGCAGGTGGATCACGAGGTCAAGAGTTCAAGACCAGCCTGGCCAACATGGTGAAACCCCGTGTCTACTAAAAATACAAAAATTAGCTGGGCATGGTGGCGCATGCCTGTAATCCCAGCCACTTCAGAGGCTGAGACAGGAGAATTGTTTAAATTGTGACCTACTAGGTGGAGGTTGCAATGAGCCAAGATTGTGCAACTATACTCCAGCTTGGGCTACAGAGTGAGATCCCATCTCAAAAAAAAAAAAAAAAAAAAAAAAAAAAAAGAGTTCATAATAAGATTTGTCCAAGCTTCAGAAAAGAGAAGCACTCTTTCTCCTCTGTCATTTTTTGTTTTTGTTTTTCTTCTTATAGTGAAGAAAGTTCTAAGGACTATTGAAACTGCTGACAACCAGTTTTTTTCACCATATAGAAAGATCCCACCTATACAATGTGGCTTCTACATTGGCAAGCCAAGGACATAGTTGAAGAAAGAGAAACAGAGACCATGTCCTTGTAGCCCTTAGATCTAGCCATGACTGAAATTATGTTTAACTTGGAAATGTTTCATTGTGTGAGCTAATAATGACACTTTTTGGTTTATTCTATTTTCTGTTTGATATATTTGTAACATTTCAATAAAAATACTATAGGCCAGGTGCAGTGGCTCATGCCTATAATCCCAGCACTTTGGGAGGCCAAGGTGGGTGGGTCACGAGGTCAAGAGATCGAGACCATCCTGGTCAACAAGGTGAAACCCCGTCTCTACTAAAAATACAAAAAATTAGCTGGGCATGGTGGCGCGTGCCTGTAATTCCAGCTACTCAGGAGGTTGAGGCAGGAGAATTGCCTGAACCCAGGAGGTGGAGGTTGCGGTGAGCCGAGATTGCGCCATTGCACTCCAGCCTGGGTAATAAGAGCGAAACTCCGTCTCAAAAAAAAAAAAAAAAAATACAAAGATTAGCTGGGCATGGTGATGTGTGCCTGTAGTCCCAGCTACTCGGGAGGCTGAGGCAGGAGAATTGCTTGAACCCAGGAGGTGAAGGTTGCAGTGAGCCAAGATTGTGCCATTGCACTCCAGTCTGGGTAACAACAGCGAAACTCCGTCTCAAAAAAAAAAAAAATACTATAATCAATACATAATTCAAATGATAAAATCATTGTCTTCAATTCTACCTGTGTATCAGAGTTAGCTAGAAAAGGAAATAGTAATAATAATTATCATAATAATATACCCATGTCTGGATCTTATTCATGCAGACTGATTCTGTAGTTTCAATGTGCAACACACTTTCATCTCCATGCCTAAGCTTCAAAAGGCTTTGTGAATTTCTTTTCTCTTTGTTGTTCTTCTATCTTCACTATATGAACAAGTACATGATAGCCTTTGGGAGAGATTACACAACTGTAACAGAGATGAGTCAGCCTGGTTATCTCTGTTGAGACTTTAGACATTTGAGAAAGACCAACCAAAATAAGAATAGATGCCTACTTGACCTGCAGCTGACTAAAGATGGATGAATCAGCTCTGCCAAGTCCAACTTAGATCTATCAAACCACCATACTAACCCATACACTTTTAAGAAAAAGTAAGTATCTATTATTTTAAGCCGCTAAGTTCTGGGGTGTTTTGTTATGTACCAGTAGCTAACTGATGCACTCAAACACATTTCCACAATGTGCATAAGTTATATATCTCAGATTCATGCCTCGTTTCTATGGCAGCAGAGACCATGGGCTTTTCCAACTTACAATTACCTTGGTTCTTCTCTGCTGAGCCTTTTTTTCATGAATTTTTAAACATAATCTTTCTGTGAAGTATAGAACCCTGAGGTTTATTTTCCTTTTCAGTGGAGATTATCTAATTTCCTTTCAGGGACTTTTCTTAACCTCATCAGCACTTGTCTTCTGTGCTTACCATATCAAGTGATTCTGAGTTACCTGTGCAATTCAACTATGCAGACCAGAGATGAGCATCCCTGAAATAAATATACTGCCAAGAGAGTTTACCTGTCAAGAGTGGTTTGCTCCAAGTTTCTGAAATATGAAGAGACATTCCTATTTAAAAACAACAGAAATGCTATGTGGGTATGCTCAGGAAACTCTTGGTTGACTCAGAGAACTATTTATGCAGTATACTATTTTTTGTAACTATTTATAATTTAGTGGGAAAAATGTGAGGAAGGGAAGGGATTTCAAAGTTTTGGAGCTCTTCTATTGTACCAAAAATATGTACATAAACTATTTTATTGTCACAAAAACCTTATCAAGTATGTATTATTCATACATCATAAAGTTAAAACATAGATAGACAGATATAGATAGATGATAGATAGATGATAGAGATATAGATAGATAGATAGATAGATAGATAGATAGATAGATAGATGAGATAATTTATGATGGCTCACACAATTCTGGATGCTGAGAAGTTCCATAGTGTGTCTCCTACAAGATGGAGAACCAGGCAAGCCAGTTGCATGGCTTAGTCTAAGTCTGAAGGCCTGAGAACTGGGTAATGATGTGTCTCTTGGTCAGAAGCCAAAGGCCTGCAAACCCAGAGGGACATTGGTGCACGTCCCAGAGTCCCAAGGCTGGAGACCTTGGAGTACATCTTCTGTCTAAGGGCAGGGGAAGATAGATTTCCCAGCTCCAGAAATGAGAGCAAATTTGCCTTCCTGCCCTTTTGTTCTATCCAGGCCTCCAGTAGATTGGTTGATGGCTGCCCACATTAGATAAGGGTGGATCTTCCTTAGTTCACTGATTCAGATCCCAATCTTTTCCAGAAACTCCTTTCCAGACAAACCTTGAAATAATGTTTGCTCAGCTGTCTGAGTATCTCTTAATCTAGTCAAATTGACAACTACAATTAATCATCATAAATATATAAAATATTCTGCTTGTACATAAATGAAGCTGGAATTTGAAGCTCAGTCCTTTACATTGCATGGCAGTATAAAATCCACATTTTGTTATGACTGAGACTAACAGAACAAGTAACTTACACTTCTAACTAGTTTTATGACCTTGGAACAACCTGATGTAACCATTTATTTCTTATTTTTTATTTTACTTCAAGTTCTGGGTATATGTGCTGAATTTGCAGGTTTGTTACATAGGATGTTATTGTTTTTCTTATCAGTTAAATGAAGAAGGAACTGGCCCATTTTATTTTAGGCTCTAAAAGGCTGTATCCAGTAATATCAACAATGTCACTAAAAGAGATACATTCACAGTCTCCAGGGATGCAAATTCAAATTTTATGCAATTTATTTTCATTTTTAAAAACTATAAAATTTAATCCTCTTTGCTTTTTTTCTACAGTATTTCATCACCCACTATTGTTTGAAACAAAGTGCAATAGTCATTTAGCATTTCCAGAGCTGAGATAATCCAAAGGAAAAGGCAGTACTGAGGCACAACATCTGTCTCCACACACATTTCTTATCTGGAATGCGATCTTTGTGTCACCGAAGGGAGGGGAATACCTGATATCTATGAAGAGGCAAGCAGCTAACCTTAAGGGTGATTTTCAGAAATCTTTGTTCTGGTTTAGTGAAATATTTTCTCAGCTTTATCATTACTTAATATTGCAAAATGTCGTTAAGTGTGAGAAGAAATTACAAAAATCCCGTATTTTCATTCTTAGCTAGCTGCCCAAAGATTGCTTTTTATTATTTATCAGCGGCTTTCCTGCTTAACTATCTACATGCTTTGCACTGTATTGGGAAAATGGACTTCAACATTTGGACTTAGAGCCAAGTCTCCCCTTACCCAAGGCTGTGACCTTGGGCAAATTGTTTCCTATCCAGCAGTCTAGTGCTAGTAATAAGACCTACTAAAAGGTGTTGCGGCCAAAGAGGTAAATAGATATAAAAGACTCGGTGTGGAGCTGATAGTTATGCTCAATCGAGTCTGCTTGATTGCTCATTTTTGGAAGAGAAAGAGTCAAGTGGAAGTGAGTTTAGATCCAAATTATATCTTCTACTTCCTATGGCAAACTCAGCAACTCATTTCTGTTTTGATATAATGTCTTCATTTGCAAGATGGGTTGTTAAATTCTCTACAGTTATTCTGAGAATTAGAAACCATACATATACATACTGAGTTTTAGAACTTGGATGGCCCAAAGGATGCGATGGAATAAAAAAAAAAACAAGGTAGCTCTTATAATTAGATCTCCTAGTGTAGCAATACCTTCATTTCTGAGTCTTGAGGCTACAAACCTAGAAGTTTTTCCTGTAGAGAAACTTCACTTAAATCAGTGCAGCATTCACTTTTAAATATTACAACAAAGCAGCACATAGGGCTGGCTTCATTGCATTAGCCTTCAAAACAATTAAGCATAATGCTAAATCAGGGTAAACTACATTTCTGAATTTATGTGCAGTGTAATGAATAACATCGCATCTGCAGGGGAACAGTTTTTTTTCTTCTGTAAAACACAACACGGTGGTGATTAAATTCTCTTCTGTTCCTTGTGTAATATCTCCTTCTTATCTGGTAAATCTTTTTTAGAGTCATGCCGGCTCTGGTAGGAACCTTTGTTGTTCTGTTGTCTAAGTGCTTAATTTTATGAAGGAAGACTCTGAGGAGTAGAGGACTATGTTACTGCCCCAAGGTTTCCCAGGTAGAATGGAGCAAATTGGGCCCAGAATGTGGAAAAGTATGGCTGGCTGACATCCCTCTCAGTAAGTCACACACTTCACTGAAAACTGGACTCTCAAGTTTGAAGACCTAAAAACATATCTGGTGCTTTCTTCTTTTCAGTTCATGACTCTTCTCTTGAGCACCAACAAAAGTGGCCATTAAGCCTTTTCTGAATTATCCTTAGTGTGCCAAAATGTACTACCTCTGGGAGCTAGACTTCCAGTATTCAGAGAAAATGAATGTGTGTTTGTATCAGAACTTTAACAGAAACAGAAACAACTAAATTTGGGCTCCTGAGAATCCTAGAATCCACTTCAGATGTTCAGAGTCTTAACTGTTTTTATATAAAGATTTGATAAGGAAGCCTAAAGACAAATAGTTTTAGTAAAGCAAGACTCTATGTTAGTGAAAGCCATGAAAAGTTTTATTAAAAAATTAAAAATCAAAACATAAATATATTATAAATTCAAACTAAATTTCTTTTAGTTTTAGTTTAAGGATATTAAAATGCCTTTGGTGGAGTTTGGTTTGCTATTTGAATTAGTAGGCTCATCATATTTCAATTAGAGTAATTTATAATCTAATATATACCTGGCAGTCTGCTATGGGCTTTATAAATGGCATCTCATTTACAATATTTATCTCATCCCAAAATGGAAAAAAAAAGTCACTTTTTAAATTTTCCTCATATCTGGAATAATGTAATAAATGAGCATGCATCAGAATCACTTGGAGAGTTGTTAAAACAGATTTCTGGACAAAACTCCCAGAGTTTTTGATTCAGTAGGATGTGGGTGGGGCCAGGGAATTTGCATTTCTAGTCAGTTCCCAGGTGATGCTGATGCTTTTGGTACAGACAGTTTCAAACTGCCAGTGTAAGCCATAACCTTTCAATACAAAAAAAAAGAGTAATAAAAGTTCATATTCAGTCTACCAGCTAGGTAACATTGAGAAAATTAATTTTGCAGAAGCTCACTTTTATTATTGGCAGAATAAAAATAATACTTCAGTTTGAATTTCTTCTAGATGATTACCATAGAGAAATGTTACTTTAAAGACAATTATTAATTTTGTTTTTTGCTTTCCTTCTCCTCTTCTGAAATCAGAATTTACAGGTGTATGCCATTGAACACAGATGATGTAAAGTCTCTTTTGTTAATAACTCAGCAGTGTGAGGTACTAGAAAAACAAGTACTTAGAATCAGGTTTAGGTTCAAATACTGTTTCTATCTTTATTATATTGGCTGCATTAAATACCATCTATTAGCTGCAATAAACCTCATCCCCCACCCACGAATTAGAGATAATTTGGCACTTCTGTTAGCTTCATTCAGCCAAAAGAGCCTTTCCTCCTGAATGCCTGAGAGGCATCTCAAGCTCAATGGAAACTAACATCAGCACCTTTCTCCTAAAGTCTTGATTTTGGTAGGTTGCAACAAAATACATCCAGATACTTAATCTAGAAATTTTGAGGAGACAATTTGTTCTCCTTCAGCCATATTTATCCAGTTGGTCTTTTGCAATTTTCTTCTAAATGTTTCTCAAACAATTCACATTCTTTTTAAGTTTTTGCTCAGCTATTCACCATCTCTCACTGAGTCCATTGTACGAGCCACTGAAGTTGAGAGTTATCACTGTTTGGGACAATCCAACATGTCAATCCCTCTTTTGTGTTTAGAAAATCAGATTCTTAAACAGTAAGTTCCAGATAGGCTCTTTCCCACCTTGCCTTACTGATGGTTCCAGGATCTATTAATTAGGTGCTCCAAATTGATGAGAAGCTAGGAACACCAAGAAGCCAGAACCCTGCCAGACTGATTCTGGTGACAAAAGTAGCAGCAGTGATCTCAGCCATTTCCTAGAAGAATGGTTATCTGTGGTTCTAGTGGAAGAGTCTATGCTCAGTATCTAAATGGTACAAAACCCAGTTTTGCCATAATAGTGACCAAATCTCTGTTTTCCTGGGATTGATGGGTCTCCAAGGACACGAGATTCTCAGTTTTAAATCTAGAGACAGTCATGGCAAACTAGGATCAGAGTCTGGAGCTATATGAGTATCTTTTGTTTCTGACTGCTGACACTCAAGCCGAAGTCTCTGACGCTTTCAGAAATTTATTAGATACTTCAGGATCCGTTAATAAGTACATTTTTTGGTTACATTTACCAAATAGTTTGTTGTATACAATTAAGAATGTGGCCCCTGACCTTCAAAGTTCTTTCTGTATGCGTCTGTCAGAACAGTCTCTATAGTACCCACACTTGTACAGGTTGACCCTAAATCGGATAGATAACCTCGCCTCACTTACAGACTCTCACCCACTTCTCACACCATTGCCCAGGTGGAGATGTACAGATGCAGCTTGCCTTTTTAATGTCATCTCTCACGAGCCGGGAGTGTCTTTCCCTGTGTGAGTCTTGTCTTGTTGATTGAGTCTTTGTAGGATTTTCTATTAAAGAGTGGAAGTCATTGCAAGCAGATTTTTTTTTACATGATTTGATTTATGGATTTTTCTTCTTGAATTGTGCTAGTTACGCTTGGATGAGTATTAAACTTTGAAAAATTTATATCAAAGCAATTCTTAAAAGCAGGATTTCTTATTTTTACACCTGTATTCCCACTCCTTGTGGCGCAGCAAGCATTTGCAGTATCATAGCAACAAAAAAAAAATAATTATCTAAAACAATGCCTATTCATACTTGGGATTTTTAAAGGCACGTTCATTTAGCAGCTCATTCCTCATGGAGTATATTCCTCTACCGAAGACACACAACAGAAGGGGGAAAAAAACAACAAAGCCTATTTAAAAACAGGAAAACATGAGATGTTTAAATAAGTAAAAACAAAAGGAAGAGTGATCCCTGGGCTCCAAATGATTCTTCAATTACAAAACATGCCACTGGCTTTAAAAACTGCAGCTAAGAGTTATTGTGCCATAGTTGCACCCAGAGTTTTGAGTGGTTTGTTACCATTATCATTTGAAACATGGTGACTTCGTACTCATGCCTACAGTGCATACGTTTGTAAGTTCAGGCTGACAATAAGTTTACCAATTGCAAAAAAAGAAAGAAAAAAAAGAAAGAAAGATTTCTGGAAACACCATGTTTTCCTTTGTGATTTGATTCCCAAGTTAATGGGTTTGCTTAGTTGTTTCTTGGTTGTCAATTGGCTAATCAATACATTCCTTGCTAAAATATATGGTCATGTTATATCTCTGTTGTGTATGTTTAGAAAGTTTGTGACAAGTTGAAAAATCATTGATCAGAATCAATTTTCGTAAGAGGAGTCTATTTTTTAGAGGAGTTATCCTTATATAAATTGTAGTATTATGGAAGTAAACTGTATTTTAAAGTCAAATAGACCCTGATTAATTGCAGTAGTGACCTAGAGGGTGTATGTCTTCAGATAACTTCTTTAGTTTCTATGAGTTTATCTTTTCCATCTGTATCTTATTGAATATGAAGATTCATAAAGCTATCCAATTTAGGTAGAGTTTTCACAGTGGTATAGAACCTAGTGTATGCATAGTAACTGTTTTCTAGCACCCCAAGAAGTAAAGAGTAAGTCAATGATTAGAGCTTTTATTGAGCCACTACTATTTTATCTTATTTCTTCGTTCATCTCTTTATTCAGTCATCTGATATAATCAATTGGGTACAGAGTCCAAAGATAAGTAAATGTCAAAAGGAGAACACAGTTCAATGGAGGAATCAGACAATGACAATGTTTTGAGATAAGGTATGTAATGTGCTAGTAGAGCTTGATATAAAACTGCTTATGCCAGTGGTCAAGGGCCAATTAAATGTGATTTTTGAAAAAGAAGAGAGAAGAGAAGTGAGACAATGGAAGTTTGTGAAGGAAGAGAACCTTGTACCTAGCCAAGACAAGAGGCATGAATGTGTAAGGAGGCCAAATGAAAGAGTAAACTAGAGAGAAGTGAGAGAAGCAAGATGAAAGAGAAGGTTTAGAGAAGTTTAAGATACATTAAAAGCGAGACTCTTATAACTAATGCTTTATGGTTTTGGCCCAGGATATTTTTAAATTTCAGAAACAGTTACCCATTTTGTTTTAGAAAATATTTTCTTATAGATGTTCCATATGTGGTCTAAATGAGAGCTGATATTTTGTTAATAACATTACAGTTACTGTATTTGTGATTGGTTTAGGTTGCAAGATTGCATATTTTTTAAGTCTGGCAAATTAATACCCTTGAGAAGTAGCTTAGTAAGGTGGTTAGAAACAAGTAACGTGGTTAGTAATACAAGCACCCAGTTGTCAGAAATACAAGCAAATTATTTAATCTTTATGTCTTGATTTCCTTATTGGTCAAATGGAAAAAATGGTATCTATCTTCTAAATTTACAGTAAACATTAAATAAATAAACACAGCCAAGGACTGATCCAAACACTGCCTATCACTGCCACCACCATCACTCACCCTCCAGAAGCCTAAGGACTAGCCCACCTATTGTCTCCACTCCTAGTAAAGTCCCCTAGCAATCCCACCAACATAAGCCACTGAAGGACTCTGAAACTGCTGAAAGCTGAAGAAATAATACAAAGACTAGACTACTGCATCACCCCAAAGTCAACTGACATTATAAATACATCTATATGGGAACACACAGACACATAGAGGGAAACAGCAGACACAGGATCTACTGGAGCGTGAAGTATGGAAGGAGGGAGAGGATTAGGAAAACTAACTAATGGGTACTAGGCTTAATACCCGGGAGACAAAATGATCTGTACAATATGACCCATGACAAAAATTTACCTGTATAAACCTGCACATGTACCCCTAAACTTAAATAAAAATAATTAGACATATTCATAGGAAAAAAAGCACATGTCTATAGAAACAAGTTGTTCCCTATGAAAGCTACCCCATAAAATTGGAAAAAGTCCCCATTACATTAGATCACAGATCTCAACATGGGGCACAAGAAACATGAAAAAGCAAGAAAACATGATTCTGCCAAATAACACAAATAATCCTCTAGCCAAAGACCTTGGATAAGACAAACTCTATAAAATGCCAGAAAATAAACTCCAAATAATGATTTTAAGGAAACTTAGTGAAATATTAGGGAACATGACTTTACAATGATTAAAAAAATCAGAAAAATAAATCATGATCTGAAAGAAAAATTTAAGAGATAGAAGATCCTATAAAAAAATAACAAAAGATAGATCTTACAACTAAAGAATTGAATAAAAGAAATACAAAATATACTTGTGATGGTTAATATTAGGTGTTAATTTGATTGTATTGGAGGATGCCTAAGTAGCTGGTGAAGTGTTGTTTCTGGGTATGTCTATGAGAGTGTTGCCAGAGGGATTGGCATTGAAGTCAGGGAATTGGTATAAAAAGACCCACCCTCAATGTGGATGGTCACTATCCAGTCAGCTACCAGCATGGCCAGAAGAAGCAGAGGATAGAAGGTGGGATAAGCTAGCTTGCTGAGTCTTTTGATTTTCATCTTTCTCTCATGCTGGATGCTTCCTTCCATTACTCCTCTCCATTCCTCCTACATCAGACTCCAGGTCCTTTGGCCTTTGGACTCATAGACTTAAACCAGTGGTTTTCCAGGAAACTCTCAGGCCTTCGGCCACAGACTGAAGGCTATACTGTCAGCTTCCCTGTCTTTGAGGCTTTGGACTTGGACTGAGCCACTACTGCCTTTTTTTCTTCTTCAGCTTGTGGATGGCTTATCGTGGGACTTTGTCTTGTGATCATAAGAGCCCATTAACAAAGAAACATTGGGCTTAAACTGTTCTGTAGACGAAGTGAACCTAACAGATATTTACAGAATATTTCATCCAAAATGCACATACACATTCTGCAAAACGCACATTCTTCTCATCAGCACATGGAATATTATCTAGGACAGACTATATGTTAGGCCACAAAACATGTCTCAACACAATTAAAAATATCAAAATCATATCAAGTGTCTAATACTTAAAAATTAGACAACATGCTCCAGAATCACTAATGGGTCTGTAAGTGAATTCAGAAGAAAATTGTAAAAGCTTGTAGAAACAAATAAACATAGAAACACAACATAACAAAATTTATAACAGCAAAATCAGTAATAAAAGTTTTAACAATAAATGCCTATATCCAAAAAGTAGAAAGATTTCAAATAAACAACGCAACATTGTACCTAAAGGAATTAGAAAAGCAGGAACAAACCAAAGTTAAGATAACAGAAGAAAAAATAATAAAGATCAGAGCAAAACTAAACCAGAAAGAGACAAAATTACCAATACATAAAGAGCAACAAAACAAAAAGTTAGTTTTTGAAAAGATGAACAAAATCAACAAAGCTTTAAGACAGAAGTCCCAAATATATAAAACAAAAACATACACATTAGAACTGATAATACAGAAATGCAAAGGATCACTAGAAAATATTGTGAATGTTGCTATATTAATTATACAGCAATAAATTGGAAGCTCCAGGAGAAACAGATAAATTCCTGGACACATATAACCTACCAAAATTGAGCCAGCAAGAAATAGAAAAGCTAAATTGACCAATGATGTATAACAAGATTGAATCAGTAATAAAATTCCCCAACAAAGAAAAGCTCAGAATCTGATGGCTTTACTGGTGGATTCCAAACTTTTATAGAGGAACTAACATCAATTTTTTTCAAATGATAATAAAAAATTGAAGAGAAAGAAATTCTTTCTTTGAGGCCATTCAATGAACACATTCTATGAGGCCAGCATTGCTTAGAAACCACAACAAGACAAGGATGTAACAAGAAGTAAAACTACAGGCAAATGTCTCTAATCTTAGATTCAAAAATTATTAGCAAAGCAAATCCACCAGTACATACAAATATAACAAAACAAGATCAAGCGAGATTTATTCCAGGGATATAAGGATGGCTTAACATATGCAAGTGAATAAATGCAATATACCACATGAACATAATGAAAGACAAAAGTCATATGGTCATCTAAATAGACACAGAAAAAGCATTTAGCAAAATTCCACATCCCTTCATGATAAAATTTCTCAAATTAATACAAGGAAGAATATATGTAAACAATAAAGGGGATGTATGACAGATCCACAGCTAACATTATATTGAATGGAGAAAAACAGAAAGATTTTTTTCTAAGAACAGACACAAGATGGGAATGTCCAATTTACCACTTTTATTTAACATAGTGCTGGAAGTCCTAACCAGAGCAAGGAGGGAGGAGAAAGAAACAAAAGGCATCCAAATTGAAAAACAAAAAGTCAAACTGTCCTTCTTTGCAGATAACATGATTTTTTTTTTTTGATTTTTTATTGCATTTTAGGTTTTGGGGTACATGAGCAGAACATGCAAGACAGTTGCGTAGGTACACACATGGCACTGTGTTTTGTTTCCTTTCTCCCCTTCACCCACATTTGGCATTTCTCCCCAGGCTATCTCTCCCCACCTCCCCCTCCCACTGGCCCTCCCCTTTTCCCCCCAATAGACCCCAGTGATCTTATGTAAAGAAAAACATAAAGACCACTAAAAAAATGTCTTAGAACTGATAAGCAAATTTAGTCAAGTTGCAGGACATAAAATCAACATACAAAAATCAGTAGCATTTCTGTATGCAAATAATAAACTAGCTGAAAAAGAAATTTTAAAAGTAAGCCCATTCATGACAGCTAGGAAAAAAAAAAAAAAAAAAAAAAAAACTAGGAAAAAAATTTAACCAAGGAGTTGAAGTATCTCTGTAATAAAACTACAAAATGCTAATGAAATAAGTTGAAAAGGACACAAAAAAATAGAAAGCTATCCCATTAATTGGAAGAATTTCTATTGTGAAAGTTGCCATGTTACTCAGAAAAATGTACAGATTTACTTCTATCTTTATCAAATTACCAATGCCATTCTTCACAGAAATAGAAAAAAAATCTAAAAGTGCATGGATAACTACAAAGGACCTGGATAGTTAAAGTAACCCAGAGCAGAAAGATAAAAGCTGAAGGCATCATACCACTTGACTTCAAAATATACTGCAAAGATGTAGTAACCAAAACAGTGTGGTATTGGGGTAAAAACAGACACATAGAGCAAGGAGCAAAACAGAGAACAAAGAAATCCACCTATTTACACTCTACGAATTTTTCAGAAATGAGCCAGTAAATATATATTGGGAAGAGGATATCCTCTTCAATAAAAGGTGCTGGGATTAGTGGATATCCATATGAAGAAAAGTGAAACCACATACTTTTCCTCACCGTATGCAAAAACCAACTTACAAGAAATTAAATATTTAAATACAAGTCCTAAAACTAGAAAACTTCTAGAAGAAAACTATTAGAAAAAATGCTTCAAAATATTTGTCTAGACAATGATATTATTGGGTAAGATTTGAAAGCACAGGCAATAGAAATAGGCAAGTGGGACTATAACAAACTAAAACAATTCTGTATAACAAAAGAAATGATAGATAGAGTGAAGAGACAACCTGTAGAATGGAAGAGAATATTTGAAACTATTCATTCAACAAGGAACTAATATTCAGAATATACAATGAACTCAAACAACTCAACAGTAACAAAACAAATAATTCAATTAAAAAATAGACCAGGCATAGTGGCTCACACCTGTAAACCCAGCACTTTGGAATGCCAAGGTGGGCAGATCACTTGAAGTCAAGAGTTTGAGACCAGCCTGTCCAGCATGGTGAAACCCTGTCTCTACTAAAAATACAAAAAATTATCTGGGTGTGGTGGTAGGTGCCTGTAATCCCAGCTACTCAGGAGGCTGAGACAGGAGAATTGCTTGAACCCAGGAAGCAGAGGTTGCAGTGAGTTGAGGTCATGCCACTGCACTCCAGCCTGGGAGACAGAGCAAAACTTTGTCTATTAAAAAAATGATTTAAATAGACATTTTTCAAAAGAAAACATAGAAATATCCAACAGGTATATGAGCAAATGCTCAATACCACTAATCATCAGGGAAATGAAAATCAAAACCACAGTGAGATATTATCTCACAGGTGGGTGAGGTGGTTCACACCTGTAAAATCCCAAGAATTTGGGAGGCTGAGTCAGGAGGATAGCTTAAGGCCTGGATTTGAGATCTGCTTTGGCAACATAGTGAGACCTTCATCTCTGCAAAATAAAATATTAAATAATTGGTCAGTTGTGTTGGTGCTCACCTGTAGTCCCAGCTACTCAGGAGACTGGAGTGAAAGGATTGCTTGAGCCCAAGAGTTTGAGGTTACAGAAAGCTATGAGCATGCCATTGCACTCCAGCTTGGGAGACAGAGCAAGATCTTATCTCAACAAAATAAAAATAAAAAGAAAGAAAATTACAAAAAAGATATCTAACCCCAATTAGAGTGACTACTATCAAAAAATAGAAAAGAACAAATTCTGCAGAAGATGCAGAGATTAAAAATTTCATACATTGATACACTGATAGTAGGATTATACATTAGTACAGCATTTATGGAAAACACTATAAAACTTTCTCAAAAATTAAAACTAGGGCTACCATATGATCCAGCCATCCCCCTACTGGGCATTTATCCAAAGGAAACAAAATAGTATATTCAATAGATATATGTACCCCCATATTTACTGCAGCACTATTTAGAAGAGTGAAGATATGAAATCAACCTGAATGTCCATCAACAAGTGAATGGATAAAGAAATGTAATAAACGCACACTGAATACTATTCAGCCATTAAACAATGCAACACTGATATTCATGGCAACATGGATAAACCTAGGGGATGCTGTGTTAAGTGAAATAAGTCAGACACGGAAAGATAAACAGCACATGTTTTCACTTACATGTGGAAGTTAAAAATAGTTGAGGTCATAGAAGTATAGAGTAGAACTGTTTTCATTAAAGGGGAGGAGAGGGAGCGCTGGGTTAATGAACAATTACAGCTAGATAGAAGAGATAATTTTTGATGTTCAATAGCACTACAGCATGGATAGCATTAATGATTTATTGTACATTTTTAATATATTAGAATGAAAGACTCTGAATGTTCCCAATACAAATAAAAGATAAATATCTGAGGTGATGAATATGTTATTTATGCTGATTTGATCATTACACATTGCACTCGTGTATCAAGCCTTCACTCTGAATCCCGTAAATATGTACAAGTATAATGTGTCAACTAAAAAGAAAAAGAAAAAATGAGCCCACGTAGATTAAAAAATGTAAAACAGTGGCAAGCACTTACATAATGCTAGATACCTTTGATATTTTTCCTGGAGTGTTTGTTATTGCAAAAAAATAAACAAAGTAAGCACACCCTTTTCTTTATTCCTGGAGATATAATCCAGGTGTTGCTGGAGATATGGTCTACTTTTCATAAGGAGGAAGCACGTCTTTATTAACATAGATCACAGGATGAATGGAGAAAGGATTAGAACCACTGGATAGACAGAAGTAGAGTTGAAAGTCATCTAGCCTCCTTTTCTGGCCCCTGAGATTCCTGGACTACACTATTTGTCATTATTTGATGTTTCATTATTCAATAAGTGTTTTTGTTGTGAGCTACTCAATCCTTACAATACTCACCCTTAATTTTTTTGACTAAGGCAGATTTACTTAAAGAAATAAAGTGTGATACTCAATGTCATGCTAATACAGATGGTGTTACACAGATAATGAAGAGGAAACAGAGTTATAGCACTGAGCATATGGCATAATCACAATCATGATTTAGAAAATTTACCCTGGAAGCAGGGAGGCAGAAAGGCAAGACAGAAAGCTACTGCAGGGGTCAGTGAGATGTGGGGTGAGGGTCTGACCTGCAACCATGGGGGGAGTCCAGAAAAAGAGGGACATGTTGGAGGTCGAGCTGATGGAATGTGACAAATATTTGGAAGATATTTGGGAGTATATAGTAAAAATTTATCATTTATGAATGTTCTAAATTGTATTAACCCTTTTCCATGTTTTGGTAGTTCAACACATGGGACTCCTGTCCTCTAATCTGTGTATACATACAGGCAGTCCTCACTTTTGCAGGACGCTATGTTAATGGAAACTCACGCATAGCCTAGTTACGTTCTTGATTTTCGGGTTTTCTTGCAGTGACCAGGGAATGATGAAACACGAAGAGAGAGTTCTAATGTGTACAAACCTCAGTTAATATAATAAAATGTTATGGAAAGTAAGAACTTCCTGTGTGCATGTGCATATTGCATTTCTAAATTTCATGCTGCTAGTGTGCAGGTACAAGATGTTGGTCATTCCAGCTGGATCTTCTCTAGGAGTCCTTAATTTGGAAATAAGCTTTCTGAAAATATAGACTAAGCATAGGACAGGGATTGCTTTGACACAGTACCATGTCTAATATAAAGCAGAGGGTCTCTATAATTAGAAGTAGTGTGTACCATTGCTCAATTTTGTACTATAGCAGAAGTATTCCCTATTGGGGGTTTAGCAAAAATAGCACCCTTACAAGACCAGATTGTCAGGGGCATTGTTTCTCGAAGCTCTGGTTAGGTATACATGCATAAGTTCATCCTAATATTGTGTGAACTAGCAAATATTTCTTATCAACATCATACCATAGGTGCAGGGGCAGAAAGAAACAGTCTGCCCCAGATTCAGGTACAATATTTGCAGAGAATTTAAAATCAATAATGAAATTAACCAACAGTTAGTCTGCTTTTTATTATCATCACATATGAGCAATTCCAAACAACCCCAGTGTTAAAATACTTCTTCTCCCTGGAAAAAATATTTTCTACAGATGTCACCCAAAGCTGTTACGTCAGTGTCCCTTAATAAATTTCTTCCACATAAAATTGCTAGAGTACATTATGATACCTCTAGCTTAGAACTTTGGCCAATAGACAGGAAGAGGTGTTAACAAGTATAGTTGTCAAGTCTAAGCAGCAGAGATTATGACATTGGCTAGTTGGGTAAAACTGGTTTGAAAGAGTGATTATGAGTAGCTTTAGACAATTACATTTGAGGTAATTGTGACCTAGGCAGAGAAATATTCACATGGAAATTAGGAGGAAGAACAATGCGGCACCATTGCTATGGAAACTCAGTCGTAGATTCATCCTTTTAGCAGTGTTGCTATGCAAATGTGCTTAATATGTGCTGGACATTGTACTATTGTTATCTTTATACTTTTACATATTTCTATTAAATATATATTCAATTAAATATCAATATTCATTACATGATATAGGTGTATTTTCAATTCCCCTTTTTTTCTGTTTTCTTGTATTTCTCACTTTTTCCCTATTTAGAAAAACTGAACGAATAGAAAGAAATTGAGAATCCTTACACAAGGCTACTTAGCAAGAACAGGCTAACGCCAGATTTTAAGCAAGGTCTGACTGACTCCCAAACCTATATTTATAGGGAGACAGACTGTGGACAAGATTTCTAAGGAAAGGTTAGGTTTTGAAATAAGGTGGGAAAATGGGAAATATGATAGTAAAATAGGCCAGCAGTATCAACTTGAGAAGATGCAGATGAAGAAGGAAAGTTTGGAATAGTGAAGGCCATCCTTCTTTGAAGTAAGATTCATTCCTTTATTCAACATTTTCTGAAAAATATGTCAGTCCAATGTCTGTCCCTGGAATTGTGAAAGTGCTGAACTATAGTTCTGCTGTTGGGAAGATTATGGCCTATGGGTGGATACAGACTCTCAGAGAGAACCCCGTGCAATGCTTCAGTGTTACTTATGTCAAAGTTCCCAAGTGCTACAAGAAACTCAGAGGAGGGCTAGCTACAGGCTTTCTACACTATGCTCTCAAGGAGTCTTAGCGGCCAGAAAGAATTAGCCCTCCCAGAAGCTTGAGAAGAATTGATGCTCAAGGCATGGAAAGAGGAGGCAGCAGGAAGTATGCAATGGGAACGGAAAGCTGCTCGGTGTCCCTGGACCATTAAATGCAAAACCAGAGATACCCAGGAAGATTAATGCTTGAAACCAAGGAAGCTTTGGTTCTATTCTATACTGGCTATTTTGGAGCTAAGTAATGAGAACACATGGACACATAAAGGTGAACACCACACATTGGGGCCTATCGGAGGGTGGAGGGTGGAGGGTGAGAAGAAGGTGAGGATCAGGAAAAATAACTAATGGGTGCTAGGCAGTCCACTTTGATGGTGAATTAGTCTGTATAACAAGCCCCCAGGACACAAGTTTACCTATATAACAAACCTGCGCATTTACTCCTGAACTTAAATAAAAGTTAAATAAATTTAAAAAAAAAAAGCAAGGAAGGGAAACTACTGTTTATGGAACATCTATTGTATACCTGCCAGAGACAACTTCCCCAGTCTGATTTAAGTAACAAGGATAGTTAACACTTTCTGAGCACTTAGTATTTGCAATTTTGTATTGAGACTTTTCCCGTGTTGCATGAGCATTTCATCAGTGTATTGTCTTAACCCAGAATATTTCTGAAGTATAATCTGCAGTGGCTGAATTTTATTCCATTGAATGAATGGATGCTTGCTAGTATGACAACTAATTATTAAGTGCTCACCACATGCTAGGTACTATTGTAAGTCATTCATGTAAATTTGCATCTTTAATATTCATAAAAAGTCATGTGAGCTAGGCTTGCTATCATTCTCATTTGAGGATGCTTTGACACAGAAATTAAGTAACTTGCCCATGTCACTTGGCTAAAAAGTGTCTGTGCCATCTTTTAGGGCTAGGAATCTAGCTTAGCATCTGATCTCTTTACCTCAGCTCTCAGCCTTAAGTGACTTCCTTTTAACTCCCCTCGGACAAGTGGCCTGTTCCTACTGTATCCATAACTTCCTTAGTGTCTTAGCCTGATTTAGTGTTGCTAGAAAGGTGTTCCTGAGACTGACTAATTATGAAGAAACGTTTATTTTACTCACGGTCCTGCAGGTTATCTAAGAAGCATGGCACTGCCATCTGTTTCTTCTACTCAATGCCAGAGAGCAAGCAGGAGTAGCTGTGTGAAGAGAGTATATGGCAAGGGAGACCAAGCGAGAGTGGAGGAGGAGGAGGTCTCTTTTGAACAGCCAGTTCTCGCAGGAACTAAGAGTGCAGATTTACTCACTCTTGTGAGAATAGCACCAAGGCATTCATGAGGGATCCACTCCCATGATCCAAACATCTCCCACCAGGCCCTTCCTCCAACACTGGGGGTTGGGGGTAGATTTCAACACAATCAAAATTGACAGGGCCGAACAAACCATATCCAAATCACAGCACACACTGTGAGCTCATGAGTGCAGGGGCACAGCTGTTTCTATGGAACTCCTGGTACCCAGCTCCAGGCCTAACATAAAGTAACTGTTAGGAGTTTGCATAAAGACTGCCATAATAAAAAATCACCATACCAAATGTGCATCTGAAAGTGACTCCACAAAATGCTGAGCCCCACAATATGCTGAAAGACTCCTTCTTGCACCCCTTGGTAATGGATGCCTGCACTTTTGTACCTCAGAGTAATGGAAAGTCCCAGGGACTTTATAAACTTCACTGGTAGAATAATTATTAAATAGGAATCCACTCTCTTCTTTGCTTCTATATTTAGCTTTTGGCTGCAGAGACTTGATAAAACTCATCTCTCAAGTGACCCTCGAACCCTGGATTGAAAAATAAATCAATTCAGCTTTGTTTTTAGCTCTTTATTTTCCTCTTTAACAACGTAAAAATGAATGTTTTCCCTTTTAATCCTAACCGCAACCATTGGGACTATTTTTGTACTTGAGGATACTGAAACACAAAAAATGTAATTAATTTGTTCAAAGCCTCACAGCCACTGGTATGTGGCAATGGAAAGTATAGAATTTCACTCATAAGATCAGCATTTGTCCATGGATAAAACATACAGTAATGACCTCAGAAGAACCTGGGCATTTGTTGAAATGCACCAGTGCGGAGTCCACTCCAGACGTGCTCACTTTGGGTTTCAGTACCTTTGGGTTTAAGGTCTGGGAATTACATTTTTTAGCAAGCTCTTTCAGTGAGTCTCATGTATCCTAAAATTGGTAAGGATTTCTCTGATTGAATCATCAAAATGACATCTAGGAACTCTGACTGTCCCTGATTGGCCGTAGCATGTAATCTTCCTCCTTTTATTCTTTAGATCAAATTATGTGCTTCTCAAATCCTAAAGTGCAAAATAATGTGACTGTATATCTGTTAAACTACAGATTATGATGCAGGAAGTCTAGTGAAACATGAGCTCCCAGGTGATGGTGAGGCCACTGGTTCTCTGTGGTAGACACAGGTGCTGCGCAGATACCCCTTCAAAAGAATACTCACTACTCACTGCTGAAGAATGTGTCCAGCTGGTAGCCACCAGCATTAGCTTCATCAAAGTCCACCTCGACTGTCCAAATGAAGTTGCATCACCCCCAGTCAATGAGGCAGCATGGTGATAGGACAAGGGTCTGGCTATATCTACTTACGATAAGAGTCCAGGGCACGGAGTCCTTTCTCCTTGCACTCCCATTGCGTTGGCATACTTTGCTGTATGTCCTGTTAAGCTCCCACTGACCTTCTTAGGCCCCCTCTTTTCCTTTCATAGGTATTACTCTTTTTTTTCGCTCTGAAATTTATGTTGGCACTTGCCTTCTGGAGAATCTAAAAGGCCCATTTGTTACCCAAACTTAGAGTCAAGAAGCCTACATCTTAGTTCCCAAATTTTGAAGCAGCCAAAGGCAGTTACTCTATTCCTAGTGGACTAGTCTTATCCCTGAAATCAGGGCACAGACCAAGACAAGCTTAAAACAGAGACAAGGAGGGGGCCTGATCCGTCGCTCTTCTTAACTGTCATGGTTTGTTTGGACCCAATCCTGACCTATGTTTGTTATCTGGTTCCTGAAAGCTAACCTCCTTTTTCATGCCCTTTGCAGGGGGTTCATATAAGCAATGAAATTTTTTTTTTTTAAACGAAGAAAATCTCATGACAAAATAAACACACTACATTTATATAAAGCAGTTTGAGTTAACATTGGGGGTGGGCACAGAGCTGAGCCTGCTGTCCGCCTCTAATCATAAAGTTTGTCCTCAGGGCCTTAAGTGCAGTGTGTACCATTTGAAAAACAATTCTTTTCCCATGCGGGCTCTCAGTATAACAGGCTGGAATAATTTTTCACAGTTTCTTAATAGATACCTTGCTTGAAATTGCTGTTTAAGTCAAAACCACCCGTTTCCTCTCAATGAACTGAAAGGTAATGCAGTTTTAATTTTAAGTCCAATTATATCTTGAGAGATGAACAGTACAGGGCAAATGCTTGCTTAGGGCCGAAAGGGAGTGATAAATCATTTACTTACCTGATCAGATTGCTTCCGTGCTCCTCTGGGCCGCTCAGAAAACAGAAAAAAGTCTTTAAAACCAGCCTCTTCAGTGAAAAATGAAATGGAAGGGAAAGTCGTGGTAGATGTTGCCTGTTTCAGCCAGAATATTTAAGTTATACTGTGGTTAAATCAAATTTCAGTGGATTATCCCAACACCAGTGTTATTCTTATTCATACCTCATGTCAATCCAGCTCATTGAGGGATCCTGCCTTCTGCAGTTATTCAAGTACCCACAGACAGAGACTCCAATTTGATACACACTTTGAGTTCATGGCCATGAAGGGAGGGAGAAGCGGTGAATAAGGTGTAAAGCTTCCATTTAGAATTTATAGGCGTCTACCAGTCACATGGACAAGATAAACTTTCAGAGGTAGGAAAGAGCAATTAATACTGTGTTCTCAGAAAGAGAACTGGAAAAAATACATTAAATAAAAATCACCAATGGTTTCAATGGCTATTGTACTGTCTTTTAGTCTCTGAACATTATTTCCAAGTAAGAATGAGGCTGAGAGTGGAAGTAACACGTATTACTAAGCATAAAGATTGGGGAGGCACTTCGAGATAGAAAACTCTCAACAATGTTTTGAGATAGGTAAAATTTCCTATTTTACATTTTCTATGGCCCAGAGAATCCCAAGGCTTTTCCTAAGATGAACGAGCTAGTATATGAAGTGTCTGACCCCCAAACCCACATTTTTTTCACTATTCAGTGCTGCATACTGCATAGGGAGATAGTCACCCTACATTGAATAAATCACAGTCCATGAAGCTGGAGTGCCATGATATTAAACCCAGAGAGAAAGGTAAAAAGGAAATAATCAGGCAGAACAAAATTTTTTTTTTTTTTTAGAGACAGAGTCTCACTCCATCACCAGGCACCAGGCTGGAGAGCCGTGGCGTGACCTTGGCTCACTGCAACCTCTGCCTCCTGGGTTCAAGCAATTCTCCCCCCTCAGCCTCCCTAGTAGTTGGGACTACAGGTGTGCGCCACCATGCCCAGCTAATTTTTTTTTTATATTTTTAGTAGAGACAGGGTTTCACCATGTTGGCCAGGATGGTCTCAATCTCTTGACCTCATGATCCACCCACCTCTGCCACCCAAAGTGCTGAGATTACAGGCATGAGCCACCACGCCTGGCCCAGAACAAATTTTTTAAAATTTCCAAAGGATTGATTAATCTAAAGTAGCTTAAGTGTGCATATCTGCAATAATAGTGAACAATTATTTCAATCATAGCAAGTGTCTAAGCTAACAAAGTGTGTTTTGTAGCTACCCCAAGAAATAGTGCATGCAAAACACACTTTGTTAGTTTGGACACATAGTAATTACCTCTTTGTAACAGAGTTAATTCTCTCTGTAACCCCATGAGATACATTCACATTTTAGTTCTGCTGCCTACTAGTGCTACCATCTAACATATTTAATTAAGTCGTTGAACTTTAATTCTCTGAGTTATTCAATGGAAATATTTACACTTTCTACATATTTTACTTGGAGAATAAAATTAAAATGGAAATGGAAGGCTATACCTAAACGATATTAAATGTACTACATCCTTTTGTGTTGACCAAGTTGCTTATGGCTTTCATGCTAAACTTTTTCTTGCCTGGATAGAGCCTGATCGTACTTGGCAAAGTTGTTTCTCCAAATTTTGTTTTCTAAGTCCCACAAACACTTATTTGAGAAAATCCATTCCTGAGGTGCTTTGGTATTTTACTAATCTCTTTTTTTATTATGAGACATTCCACTAAATCACTTCTGGGTGTTGGGGGGAGATCCTCTTAGGAGTTGTTTATCATCCTGTCTTCTTTGTGAAGAGAACCATGAGAGACAGAGTGCACCTCTGCTTGAGGGTCCTTTGAAACTTTAGTTTTCTAAAAAATGACTCTCCAATGTGTAGAAAGATAAAAAGGAACAGGAAAGGCCTCAGTCCAGGGAAGTGGAGGAAGGAGAGGAGAGCAGCTGGCAAGTTCTTGGTCAATCCCAGTGCCTGGGATGCAGCGGATTGCTCCAGAAGAGACAGCACAGATGTAGGGAGGCATCGGGGAACACCACATTAATGGGAGAAACTGGAAGAAGAAACATGTAGAGCGTGGAAGTAGAGCTATGAAGACCAGAGGAGAGACTCATTCTCATGGAAAATAACCTCTAGAGATCAAAGTGTTCATGAAGTGTGAGTGACTGTTGTCTTGAAATAATTTGCCAGGGAAAAATATGCTCCTACTACCCAAGGCAGTGACAATAATAAAACAGAATATTAAGAAAAGACGGGAGAACTTGACTTACAGGGGCTGTTCCAGTTAGGGAGGTCAGTGCTTACTTGATTTCTATTATGATTTACCTGACCTTACCCACAACAGCAGCTCTTCTTTCTGGTGGATCAATAGTGGTATCTATGATTTATGCCAGTTCACTATTCAAACACTGATAAACATCTGCACTGATACACTGACCTTCTTGTTTTGATGGACACTTTTGGTGGAAATAAGAAATCCATAAGCCAATATGTGACCTCACTCAGGTTAGATTTCTACTATACCCCCCAAATAATAATTTATTTTTTTGAACTTAAGACCTTTGAAAGTTTTTACCATATTTGCCTTATCTATGACTTCTATATAACATTCACATGCTGAATTTACGTATGTCAATTATTTTTCCTGCATGCATTTTTCACTGAAATATACATACACAGGGACATGACCCTGTCCATCTGATTCACCAATGTCCCAGCACCTACATTCCACAGGCACACTGTTGATGCTTCGTTGTGTTGTTGTTGTTGTTAACTGATTAAATGAATGAATGAATGAGCAAAGTAGCATAAGAACATGATAGGTCTGGGAGAGAAATAACTAGGATTTTTTTTTTTTTTAATTTGTAAAACTTTGATGACTAGCAGCCCATTGTATACCATCAAAGCCCTTTAAGATAAAATCTGGTTTAGGGCGTGATACTAGGGAATCATATTCAGGGTTGCTTTCAACTCTCGGCTTCTGAAATCCATAGTGGTACCACCTTTAAGTCACGATGTTTGACTCCCTCACTCACTATGGTGATGCTCCATGGCCCACCTCTGCTATTCCTCCTCTTTCTTGAGGGTGTGAAGATCAGCCACACAAAGGCCAAGGCAGCATCTGAGTACTCTCAGCAGTAGGCTCAAGACAGTTTTTAAGTAGGAGGATGAGTCATTAGCACCTAAGTAATTGAGGCTCTGTGGTAATAAAATTGCCAGTGAATTTTCTTCTTTTCCTCCAGATCCTAGTTTTTGTTACCGCCCGCCCCCCATGAAATGAAACAAGACAATTGCCATACATTCCCCACGTGATTTGAAAGCCCAGGATAGAGGTGCCTTTTCAGCATGATACACAATTCTATATCAAATTACCAGGAGCTGGAGAGAATTGCACCTAAGCCAGAATCTAATGGACATGAGGTATGATTTATGTAGAGATGGAGTAATAGACAGGGATTTTAAAATTTGATGGAGAGCTGAAGAAATTCAATAAAAAGTGGGTCTATAGAGGCATGTTTTACTGTGTGTGAATGTTTTCATAAACACCTCTGAAGAGATAATACTATACAGGTGAGCTTAATAAAAAAGGACTTTTCTTTTCATTCCTGCCAATCTGGCCCTTTCACAAACTCTCCAATGAGAGAGAAATATGGGCTTGTAGGGACTGTTCTTCCCTAGTTATCTAGTTTCCTTTTGCAGCCTTCTAATCTTGCTCCTCGCCTTTCAGCTTTTATTGAATTTTTACAAGAGGAAAGAATTTTGCTAGAAAGGATTTTACTAGAAAGAGCAAGTTAACCTGAATTGCTGACAAATGCAAGGCACTCAAATGCCTAACAAGTCACCTGCAGCTAAAGGTGCAGCATCCTAATGAACCCAGGTATCGCTGGGGATACAAGAAAAAGAGGTAGAGAGAAAAACTGCATATATTAGAAAAGGCAATTACCCTAGAAAAAGACTTACATATGGGTTCTAAAATATACTGGCACCGGAGCCTAGAGTACCTGGTTTTAAATCCTGACACAGCTTCTTACAACCTCTATGACCTCTAACAGGTTACTTAATTCCTATGAGTTTTAATTTCTTCCTTTTGAAACAGGTGATGATTTTTCTCCCCAGAATAAATGGAGAAATAAATATGATGTATGAAAACTACTATATCCACAGCCTTGGCACCATAGTTCTTCATAAACTCAAATTCCCACTCTGCCTTCCAGAGCCATAAAGAAGGCAAGGAGGAAGTGGGGGAGGCAGATTCTTTGCTTTTGGACAAGAAGTGAACCATTAATGTGTAAGTGAAGTGAACCTCTTCTGGAATTATTCATTCAAAGGATTCCCTTTTCATCCATGTGTCTTTTAGTCCAGAAAGCACAATCCAGAAGGGTTGTGATGATCTTTCCTTTGGCATCACCCTGAAGCTATGCTGGGGAATGAGAGGAAGCCCTAGGTGGGAGAGAAGGAGGGAGAAAAGCTCAGGATGACTGGAGGTTCCATTTGAGAAGCTGCACAGATGGAGAGATGCCTTTAAAAGACTGCAGACCCATGGGGAGAAGGAGAGTTTGCTGGAAAGATGATGAGCCTCAGGTTAGTTGCTTGAGCACCCACACCACTTAATTTATGTTGTTGGTGCGTCAACTTTATCTGGTATATTTTCTCTACTGTCAAAACCAATTCTTACTTGAGCAAAATTGCAGAGATACTTTGTTAACAGAAGCAATTTCTCAGCTGGCATGTGGATGGCCCATGCTTCAGTGTCAGTCTGTGTATCCCTCTTTTACATTCCCTTATTCACTTCATTGATCATCTATTTGTCCTCCACGTTGGAACGGGAAGATCATTCATCTCACTCAAGTTTACTTCCTTTATTTCACTCCAGAATTAGTCCATTGCCATTTGGTGTGAACTAGTGGAAAGGTGTCAGAGGAAGTGAGGAAGGAGGTTGGTCTGTGTGATTAGGCTGTGTTTGCTAATTGGCACTCATCAGTAGGCTCCTGCCCTCCTGCCAGAAGGTAGGGTGTGCTCTCTCTTTGCATGATTACATTTCAAAGAGATAACTCCTACTCCCTAAGAAAGATGTTACTGGACAGCACAACTGGCAGTAGGTTGGAAGAAGATTTACTTCTCAAAGGGAGCAGGTAACAAATTTGTAATTGAAATTTTTCTCAAGTAAATGCTTTAAGAAAGAGGAGATCAGGAGCCTAGGGCCAGAAAAAAAAAAAAAAAAAAAAAAAAAAAAGGCTGTCTAAACTATACTCAAGTTGCCTTGAACTTCAAGTCCATCTTAATTACTCCCTCACCAACGGAGGGATGCGCACACACTGGTGACCCACAGGTTATATGTGGGAGTCCTGCATCTTCCCCTCTCACTGACACAGTATAGGGGTCTGGAGCACTAATGAAGAGAATTGAAAATTCAAGTACACATGCTAAACCCAAATCACTGAAATAACCCTATTTTTCCCTTAGTGGAATTATATTATCACTCCTAAAGACATATAATGTTTTGTCATCTATTCTGTTTGCTTAGATATCTCTTGGTTCCTAACCCAGACTTCCCCTGCTCCACTCAATAAAGGCTTCTGATTCTCACTTTCAGGTATGCATGGGCTCCACTACCAAAATACAACCAAGACGATATTTCTTTATTGCATTCTTAGGAGTGAAGCCCAGGCCATACCTGAAAGTGGGAATCAGAAGGATAAATCAGTGGGAATAAAAGGACACACACACACACACACACACACACACACACATATCCTTTTATTTGGGAGACTAACTGGAAGGTAGCATTCTACCCTGATTTAAGAACACAGGAAGTAAGTGAAGCAAGTTTTAAGTGGAAAACTTAGAGGGAGGTCGAATTTTTAATAAAATGGATTTGAGGTTTATATAGTAAATTTTTACTTCATCTCTCTGCCCAGATAAATACATTGTTACACCCAAATCCATAATCTAAATATAGGTGATATAATCTAGGTAAGAACCTGTTCCTTCCACTATGCTTTTAACATTATTTCTTTCACATTGCTATATTTAATGATATAATATCACACTTTCTATTCTCTAATGATTTCTTCTGGATACAACCTACTTACCCACCCAGTCTATTTTGCTTAAGAAAGGGTCTTCCTTTTTCATGGATGTTCAAATAGTGACCAGTAAAGAAAAAGTGTGCTGTGAATGAGATGGACCCTTGAATTTCTGAAGACATTAATTTTCCTCGATAGTATCTAGGTTCCTTGCCAACAAATCAAGAGAGGTTTAATTTGCCTTTATGAAGTTTTCATTTAACATTGTACAATCTATATTTGATGTTTCTAATTATCCAACTGATGTACTTTTTAGAGTCCTTCTGAGACTAGTCAAATTCACTGGCGGGTTCTCTTTATTACCAATAGGCACACGTAAACAGCTGGAAAAATATATTCTTCCATGTTACCCAAGAATATTGTTCATTATTTATTTAAAAGAATAGCTGTTCACAGAAAAAGGGAGAAACTCTTTAGTAAATTGGTTTTTAGTTCATTGTCTTAGCAAAAATATATAATATGTATATTACAGAGGATTATATATTACATGTAATAGTATATATTATATAATATATTGATTATATGTAATATGATGCATTATATATAATGGTTTTATATGTAACAAATATATTATGTAATAGTCATATACCCATTATATTATAAAATGTCATACATGTAATATATAATTTATAATATGCATGTAAAATGTAATATATACTATATATGTAATATATAATATATAATGAAAATATATAATAGGTATATAAAATCATTTATCATATATAATACATTATGTTATATATAGCTATTATAATAATGTTAGCATATTATAATATGAGCATTATAATTTGGTTGTATTAAATGTAAATAGAATGTATAATACATATATTTAATTATATATTATATATTAACATACTATGGTAATATGTTTATATATTCTATAATAATCATTATAGAATAATTAAATATATATTTTAAATAATATATATGTGTTATATACAATAATTATATATTATATATGATTATTATAGATAACAATTATATATAGTTATATGTGATTAATATAAGAAATATATATAATCATATAGCAGTTGTTTATAATATATATTACATATAATTCCATATAATTAAATATTGCTTATATGTATCCAATTATATATTAAATATATTATATATTATAATTATTATATTTTATATACTACATATAATAATTAAATGTGTTTTATTATGTGCACTATATGTTGCAGAGTATATATTTTTATATTTAAATATAAAATTTTTATATTTTAAAAATATATATTTAAAGTATTAGGGCTATAATAGTAAAGCTCAGTAATTATCCTCAATGAAATGATTGTTCATAAGTAATGAAAGTTTTACTATGATTCATTAACCTACCCAATTTTCTATCAGGTTAAGAGTGACAGTGATTTATATATATATATTTTTTTTTTTTTTTGAGACGGAGTTTTGCTCTTGTTACCCAGGCTGGAGTGCAATGGCGCAATCTCGGCTCACTGCAACCTCCGCCTCCTGGGTTCAGGCAATTCTCCTGCCTCAGCCTCCTGAGTAGATGGGATTACAGGCGCACACCACCACGCCCAGCTAATTTTTCTGTAATTTTAGTAGAGATGGGGTTTCACCATGTTGATCAGGATGGTCTCGATCTCTTGACCTCGTGATCCACCCGCCTCAGCCTCCCAAAGTGCTGGGATTACAGGCTTGAGCCACCGCGCCCGGCCGGTCAAACGTTTTAAGACCAGGTCTAGTGTTTCTGCTTACTACTCCTGCACTTCTACTATTACCATAAAAACATGGACCCCAATTAGCCACTGGGTCAAGGAGGACCAAGTAGATCTGGGCTAAAAACCGCAGTTGAGCAGTCAACTGATCAGCAAATACATAAGTGAGAATAAATGGTTTCTGTCTTCTGCTGCTGAATTTGTCTTGCTCATTATAGAATATTATTATGGTAGCAACTGACAGATATATCTGCCTTCTTTCGGGATTTATAAGGTAGTTATAGATGTAGAAGATGATAACAGGAGAAAAATGAAAAGTTGATCTAACATAGAAGAGTCCAAACTCAATGCCTGCATGCAGAGTCTTAGAAAGCCTGGGTTGGTGCTGTGGTTTAGCCCTGAAGTCCAAATAGAATTTCTTGCTTTCCCTAAATCTTGTGAACTCACCCATTCAGCTTGGTCTGGACTGAACAATTAACTAAAGAAAGAGAGTAAGAGGGGCAGTGATAGGCCTGGTTCTGGAGATGAATGTGTCCAGAATCTGTGAAAACTGCATCAAGGCGTGACCCGACTTCTTCAAAGCAGACTGGAAGCTGATGGCAACTGAAAATTCTTCCTTTCTTTTTCCTTTCCTTCCTTTTCCTTCCCCTTCCCCTTTCTCTTCCCTTCCTTTCCCCTTCCTTCCCTCTTCCTTCCCCTTCCTCTTCCTTCTCCTTCCCCTTCCTTTCCCTTTCCCCTTCCATTCCCTTCCTTTCTTCACCTCCCTCCTTTCTTTCCCTTCCCCTTCTCTTCCTCTTCCCTTTCCTTTTCCTTTCCCTTCTCTTCTCTTCCCCTTTCCTTTCCCCTTTCTCTTCCCCCTTCTCTTCCCTTCCCCTTCTCCTTCCCTTCCTCTACCTCTTCTTAATCTTTTTCTTACCTTCATATTTATCTTTATCTTTCTCCACCCATCTTACTGGCAGCTTCCATGACAGAATTAACATGAGCAAAGCAGAGAAACATCCAGTTCCTAGACAAGTTCACATCTTAGAAAGCAAAGCTGTCTGAGAGTCCTCTGACAAGGAGCTAGATGAGTAACCTTTGGTTAGAGTAAGGGCAGTGACCACAATCACCAGTAGAGACAGATGTGCTCAGCAGGGCAGCCAGCCCACGATGGCCCTCAGCAGCAGCAGCAACAGCAGAACAGCAACACAGGAAGACGTATGCACCTGGGAGATTGCTTTTTCTCACTGAAGACAAGAGGCTGTGTCCTGAGAAACTCTCAGGAAAAGTTAGGAAACATTTTTGCACTTAATGACAGCTAATTTTTATCAAGTTTTCTAAAGAAAGTGTGTCCCCTAATAAAATGTGAACAATAGGACATGAACATTTATTGTGTAAGCAAAGAAGAGTAAAATTTTTGTCTTAGGCTGTTAGTGCTTCGAGAACAAAATATCACTGAGTAATTTACAAAAAACATAAACTTATTTTCTCACAGTCTGGAGGCTGGGGAATCCAAGGTCCAGGCATGGGTGTTCAGTGTCTGTTGAGGGGCAGAGTCTCTCCCTCCAAAAGGGAGCCTGTTGCTGTATTTTCTAGGGAAGAGGGAGGAACACTGCGTCCTCACATGGCAGAAAGCAAAGGGGAAATGAGCTGATTACTGTGTAAGGCCTCTTTAATCAAGGTCTTAATCCCATTCACACGGGAGGAGGCTTCATGGCCTAATCACCTCTTAAAGACCCCGCCTCTTCACACCTTCACATTGGCCAACCTTGAGGAGCTAGAAGGGATCCTTTTAAACCACAGCACACAAGATGGCGAATTTATATAGTGATGTGAAATCTGCATCCCTTCTCACCTCTAAGATGTTGCCAGAAATCTATCAGACCTGGTCAAAGGATAAAACTATGCTATTATCTACCAGGAATCCTTCAAATACATAAAGAAGTCTTGCTTATGATGCTTTACTTGATTCAAAATAAAAATTCTATTCTTAAAATAAGTGTTCCACAAATGCCCATGCTTCTAACTGTTTGAAGATGATCAATACTAATTGCAAACACTGTGGGAGAATGGTGTTCATGCTTCATGTGGTGTATTGAAGATGACTGAGTGGAGGTGGCTTGGACAAAGGAGAGCTTTCCGTTCAGTGTGCTTCCTTCTGATGTTTTTGATGTGTTTATTTATCTCCATAAATGTCACCTACTGTACTTACAAATCTGCAAATCTTGGGTTGCCAGGTTTTCTACCTGCAGTGAGATGCATTATCTCCATGAGCTAAATATTTCTGTAACTTTCTCATTTGGGTGTAAAGCAAACAGTTAAAAGCAATGCAAACGTCCATCGGTTGGGACTTTCTGAGTTATTCTCAGACACAGACATGAATGTCCTCTTCCTCTGGTTTCAGGCTGCCGGCTTTTTGAGACAGTCCTAAATAAGGAAAACAGTCTAACTCAAGTACAGGTTCTAGTTTGAGTCTAATGGTCTGAATACTGGGTTCAGTTACCCAGCATGACTCTAGGGCATCTGCGTGTCCCACTCACTGGGCCTGCTCCACTCCTGCATAAGCTTCTACCTGTGTGTCTCGGTTAGCACTTGACAGTGGGAACTTAACCACCTTTGAAGAGGCAAGGCCTGGGGCAGAAAGTGAGGCTTTGGGAAAAGCACCTTGAGAGTTGGAAGAGTTTACTTTCAGAGCTCTGTTCAGAGTAGACAGGTGGAATTCAGGTATCCGTGGGGAGATGGTCAAGGGAAGACTGTGTGTTCCTTTTCTTGGCTATTCTCTGAGCATGGTCTTCTGTCTGCAACTTTGTGTTCTGAGTGAAGCCCCATCCACTACAGCTGTCAGACAGCATATGCCATAACAGTAAGAGCAGTTTAGAGCAACATGGCCTGCACTCAAGTCCTCCTTCATGGTCGGCAACTACGTGGTGTATCAATTTGTTTAAACTCGAGTTCAGTGAAAGAAAGTCCACCTTCCTGCATAAATAAGGGCATTTTTCATCATCAGATTTATTAGCCATAGAGGTACATCTGGGCCTTCACAGTTTTACTTTTTTTTTTCTTTTTTTTTTTGATAACAAAATCTCACTCTGTCATCAAGGCTGGAATATAGGGGCATGGTCATAGCTCAGCCTTCTGAGTATCTGGGACTAGAGGTACACACTATCATGCCTGGCTAACTTATTTATTTTATATTATTTTTCGTAGAGATGGGGTCTCAATTGCCCAAGATAGTCTCAAACTCCTGGCATCAACAAATCCTCCCACCTGGGCCTCCCAAATTGCTAGGATTACAGGTGTGTCTTTTTGACATAAGTCAATTAGCCAGAATTTTGTAAAAAATGTACAAGAGTTATAGTTAGTAATACACTTGTATCTTTCAAGAAAAAAAAAAGCCTTCCTCATAGTGTTATTATAAAACTTAATTGTAGGTCTCTTTAATATATCCTGACACATAGAAAGAATAAATAAGTGTAAGCTGCTTCTCTGGATGTTTTGCTATCCGTTTTGGTATTTTATCAAATTCTTCCTGTTCTTGTCATCTCTATGGATAAATCAGGGAAACACCAGCATGAGTCATTCCCCTAAACTTTAACTCCAGGGAGGCAAGCGGTCTAGTCAGGAAAGTGCTTTCTTGAATGCGAGACTTCTGAATTCTTAGAAAACGATCATGAACAAAGACCAGCCTTTGGGGTTAGGAAGATTCATATTTGACATCAGTTCTGACATTTTTCAGCTAAGAACTTCGCCAAACTATCCAGTAAGACTGGTAGTTGACACTTCCCAAGCAGCTATAATTACCAGACACTGATCTAATCAGTTTACATGTATAAGCAATTAACTTTCATAAGGCCCCTTTCAGACTAATGCTATTTTTATTTACATTTTTTAGGCAATGAAAACAATCCAGAAAAAAATGATGGCAACTCACTGTGCTCTGACGTAGCTCAGCTCCAGACTGTGACTTTAAATTCTAAGCAACACCACCTCTCCACTTGAGTAATTCCCACTATGCAATATTTGTTTGTGAGGATTAAATGTGCAAACTTTTGTAAAAGCCCTAGCACACTGATTGCCACACTCTAATTACATTTAAATAATGACATTTATCATTAGGTTTCTGGGTTGCAAGCAATTGAAAGAAACTCTTGCTAACTGAAGTAAAAAAAGAAATTTAGTGAAAGGATTTTTGGTAGCCAAAATAATTATGGGAAGGCTGAAAAACCAGGCTACTCAAACAAGCAGGACTCAGAAGGATTTTATTGTCATGCATAACAGCTGAAGAATATGTGCCCCAATCCTGTTCAATTAGGAAGCTTTTGTACATACAATTATTACCTTTTCTCCGACATATAGCCACTGTTAGTATTTCTTCAAAGTGTAAGTAACAAGACTGAATCAGTAATACAGTCTCCCCAAAAAAGTCTAGAACTGTATAACTTCACTGTTGATTTCTACTGAAGTTTTAAAGAAAAAATATTACCAATTCATCTCAGATCATACCAAAAAATTAACTTGGAAGGAATATTTTCTAACTCATTTTACAAGGCCAACATAACATTGATAATACCAAAACCGGAGAAGGAAAAATAAAGGAAAGCACAGGCCAATATCCTTGATGAAAACAGATGCAAAATTCCTCCATAAAATATTAGTGAACTATCTAATAACACATTAAAAATCAATGCACAGCACCGTGATCAGGTGGTATTTATTCCAGGAACTCAAGAACTGTTCAACATACACAGATCAATGAATGTGATTTATCACCTCAACAGAACGAAGGACAAAAATCATGTGATCATTTTAGTAGATACAGAAAAGGTATCTGGCAAAATTCAACATCCCTTTATGATGAAAAACTCTCAATATCATGAGGGGATATTGAATTTTGTCAAACACTTTTTCCGTATCTATGAAAATGATCACATGATTTTTGGAAAGTACCATGATATTTCAAGCTATACATAATTTTGCAAGGAAAGTACCATGATGCAATGAAGGCCATATATGACAAACCCAAAACTAACATTGTACTGCATGGGAAAAAACTGAAAGCTCTTTCTCTAAAAACAGGAACCAAACAAAGATGCTCGCTTTCACTGCCTCTATTCAGCGTAGCTCTGAAAGTACCAGCCACAGCAACTGGGATAAATAAAGGGCATACAAATTGGACAGAAGGAAGTAAAACTGTCCTTGTTTGAAGCCAGTGTGATCTTAGATATGGAAAAACCTAAAAACTCTATCAAAAAACTCTTTGAGCTGAAAAAGTAATTCAAAAAAGTTGCAAAGTACAAAATCAACATACAAAATTCAGTAGCATTTCTATAAACAAAAAAAACTAGCTAAAAGTAGTCAATCCCATTTAAAATAGCTACAAAAAATAAAATACCTAGAAATAAACTTCACTTTTGTTTTTAGATTTGACATATAAATGAGATCATATGGTATTCACCTTTCTGTGTCTGGCTTATTTCACATAAGTAATGACTTCCAGTTCATCCATGCTGTGGCAAGTGACAAGATTTTAATCTTATTTGTGTCTATGTAGTATTCCATTGTGTCTATATACCACATTTCTTTTCTTTCTTTTTTTTTTTTTTTTTGAGACGGAGTTTCCCTCTTGTTACCCAGGCTGGAGTGCAATGGCGCGATCTCGGATCACCGCAACCTCCGCCTCCTGGGTTCAGGCAATTCTCCTGCCTCAGCCTCCAGAGTAGCCGGGATTACAGGCACGCACCACCACGCCCAGTTAATCTTTTGTATTTTTAGTAGAGATGGGGTTTCACCATGTTGACCTGGATGGTCTCCATCTCTTGACCTCGTGATCCACCTGCCTCGGCCTCCCAAAGTGCTGGGATTACAGGCTTGAGCCACCGCACCTGGCCACCACATTTCTTTTTTTTTTTTTTAATTTTTTATTGGATTTTAGGTTTTGGGGTACATGAGCAGAGCATGCAAGACAGTTGCGTAGGTACACACATGGCAGTGTGCTTTGCTTTTCTTCTCCCCTTCACCCACATTTGGCATTTCTCCCCAGGCTATCCCTCCCTACCTCCCCCTCCCACTGGCCCTCCCCTTTTCCCCCCAATAGACCCCTGTGTTTAGTACTCCCCTTTCTGTGTCCATGTGTTCTCATTTTTCATCACCCACCTATGAGTGAGAATATGCGGTGTTTCATTTTCTGTTCTTGTGTCAGTTTGCTGAGGATGATGTGCTCCAGATTCATCCATGTCCCTACAAACGACACAAACTCATCATTTCTGATTGCTGCATAATATTCCATGGTGTATATGTGCCACATTTTTCCAATTCAGTCTATCATCAATGGGCATTTGGGTTGATTCCAAGTCTTTGCTATTGTAAACAGTGCTGCAATGAACATTCGTGTACATGTGTCCTTATAGTAGAACGATTTATAGACTTTTGGATATATACCCAGTAATGGGATTGCTGGGTCAAATGGAATTTCTATTTCTAAGGCCTTGAGGAATCGCCACACTGTCTTCCACAATGGTTGAACTAATTTACACTCCCACCAACAGTGTAAAAGTGTTCCTTTTTCTCCACATCCTCTCCAGCATCTGTTGTCTCCAGATTTTTTAATGATCGCCATTCTAACTGGCGTGAGATGGTATCTCAATGTGGTTTTGATTTGCATCTCTCTGATGATCAGTGACGATGAGCATTTTTTCATATGATTGTTGGCCTCATATATGTCTTCTTTCGTAAAGTATCTGTTCATATCCTTTGCCCACTTTTGAATGGGCTTGTTTTTTTCCTGTAAATCTGTTTGAGTTCTTTGTAAATTCTGGATATCAGCCCTTTGTCAGATGGGTAGACTGTGAAAATTTTTTCCCATTCTGTTGGTTGCCGATCCACTCTAGTGACTGTTTCTTTTGCCGTGCAGAAGCTGTGGAGTTTCATTAGGTCCCATTTGTCTATTTTGGCTTTTGTTGCCAATGCTTTTGGTGTTTTGTTCATGAAGTCCTTGCCTACTCCTATGTCCTGGATAGTTTTGCCTAGATTTCCTTCTAGGGTTTTTATGGTGCCAGGTCTTATGTTTAAGTCTTTAATCCATCTGGAGTTAATTTTAGTGTAAGGTGTCAGGAAGGAGTCCAGTTTCTGCTTTTTGCACATGGCTAGCCAGTTTTCCCAACACCATTTGTTAAACATGGAATCATTTCCCCATTGCTTGTTTTTGTCAGGTTTATCAAAGATTGTATAGTTGTATGTATGTTGTGTTGCCTCCGGTGCCTCTGTTTTGTTCCATTGGTCTATATCTCTGTTTTGGTACCAGTACCATGCTGTTTTGATTACTGTAGCCTTGTAGTATAGTTTGAAATCCGGTAGTGTGATGCCCCCCGCTGTGTTCTTTTTGCTTAGAATTGACTTGGCTATGCGGGCTCTCTTTTGGATCCATATGAAGTTCATGGTGGTTTTTTCCAGTTCTGTGAAGAAAGTCAATGGTAGCTTGATGGGGATAGCGTTGATTCTGTAAATTACTTTGGGCAGTATAGCCATTTTCACGATATTAATTCTTCCTAACCATGAACATGGAATGTTTCTCCATCTGTTTGTGTCCTCTCTGATTTCGTTGAGCAGTGGTTTATAGTTCTCCTTGAAGAGGTCTCTTACGTTCCTTGTGAGTTGTATTCCAAGGTATTTTATTCTTTTTGTAGCAATTGCGAATGGCAGTTCGCTCTTGATTTGGCTTTCTTTAAGTCTGTTATTGGTATAGACGAATGCTTGTGATTTTTGCACATTGATTTTATATCCTGAGACTTTGCTGAAGTTGCTTATCAGTTTCAGGGGTTTTTGGGCTGAGGCGATGGGGTCTTCTAGGTATACTATCATGTCGTCTGCAAATAGAGACAATTTGGCTTCCACCTTTCCTATTTGAATACCCTTTATTTCTTTTTCTTGCCTGATTGCTCTGGCTAGAACTTCCAGTACTATATTGAATAGGAGTGGTGAGAGAGGGCATCCTTGTCTAGTGCCAGATTTCAAAGGGAATGCTTCCAGTTTTTGCCCATTCAGTATGATATTGGCTGTTGGTTTGTCATAAATAGCTTTTATTACTTTGAGATACGTTCCATCGATACCGAGTTTATTGAGGGTTTTTAGCATAAAGGGCTGTTGAATTTTGTCAAATGCCTTCTCTGCGTCAATTGAGATAATCATGTGGTTTTTGTTTTTGGTTCTGTTTATGTGGTGAATTACGTTGATAGACTTGCGTAATGTTGAACCAGCTTTGCATCCCTGGGATGAATCCTACTTGATCATGATGAATAAGTTTTTTGATTTGCTGTTGCAATCGGCTTGCCAGTATTTTATTGAAGATTTTTGCATCTATGTTCATCATGGATATTGGGCTGAAGTTTTCTTTTCTCGTTGGGTCTCTGCTGGGTTTTGGTATCAGGATGATGTTGGTCTCATAAAATGATTTGGGAAGGATTCCCTCTTTTTGGATTGTTGGAACTAGTTTTAGAAGGAATGGTACCAGCTCCTCCTTGTGTGTCTGGTAGAATTCGGCTGTGAACCTGTCTGGGCCTGGGCTTTTTTTGTGTGGTAGGCTCTTAATTGCTGCCTCAACTTCGGGCCTTGTTATTGGTCTATTCATAGTTTCAGTTTCCTCCTGGTTTAGGCTTGGGAGGACACAGGAGTCCAGGAATTTATCCATTTCTTCCAGGTTTACTAGTTTATGCACATATAGTTGTTTGTAATATTCTCTGATGATGGTTTGAATTTCTGTGGAATCTGTGGTGATTTCCCCTTTATCATTTTTTATTGCATCTATTTGGTTGTTCTCTCTTTTATTTTTAATCAATCTGGCTAGTGGTCTGTCTATTTTGTTGATCTTTTCAAAAAACCAGCTCTTGGATTTATTGATTTTTTGAAGGGTTTTTCGTGTCTCAATCTCCTTCAGCTCAGCTCTGATCTTAGTAATTTCTTGTCTTCTGCTGGGTTTTAAGTTTTTTTGATCTTGCTCCTCTAGCTCTTTCAATTTTGACGACAGGGTGTCAATTTTTGCTCTCTCCATTCTCCTCATATGGGCACTTATTGCTATATACTTTCCTCTAGAGACTGCTTTAAATGTGTCCCAGAGGTTCTGGCATGTTGTGTCTTCGTTCTCATTGGTTTCGAAGAACTTCTTTATTTCTGCCTTCATTTCGTTGTTTACCCAGTCAACATTCAAGAGCCAGTTGTTCAGTTTCAATGAAGCTGTGCGGTTCTGGGTCAGTTTCTGAATTCTGAGTTCTAACTTGATTGCACTATGGTCTGAGAGGCTGTTTGTTATGATTTCAGTTGTTTTGCATTTGTTGAGCAGTGCTTTACTTCCAATTATGTGGTCAATTTTAGAGTAGGTGTGATGTGGTGCTGAGAAGAATGTGTATTCTGTGAATTTGGGGTGGAGAGTTCTGTAAATGTCTATCAGGTTTGCTTCCTCCAGGTCTGAGTTCAAGCCCTGGATATCCTTGTTGATTTTCTGTCTGGTTGATCTGTCTAGTATTGACAGTGGAGTGTTAAAGTCTCCCAATATTATTGTGTGGGAGTCTAAGTCCTTTTTTAAGTCATTAAGAACTTGCCTTATGTATCTGGGTGCTCCTGCATTGGGTCCATATATGTTTAGGATCGTTAGCTCTTCTTGTTGTATCGATCCTTTTACCATTATGTAATGGCCTTCTTTGTCTCTTTTGATCTTTGTTGCTTTAAAGCCTGTTTTATCAGAGATGAGAATTGCAACTCCTGCTTTTTTTTTGCTTTCCATTAGCTTGGTAAATCTTCCTCCATCCCTTTATTTTGAGCCTTTGTGTATCCTTGCATGTGAGATGGGTTTCCTGGATACAGCACACTGATGGGTTTTGGATTTTTATCCAATTTGCCAGTCTGTGTCTTTTGATTGGTGCATTTAGTCCATTAACATTTAAGGTTAATATTGTTATGTGTGAATTTGATACTGCCATTTTGATGCTAAGTGGCTGTTTTGCCTGTTAGTTGTTGTAGATTCTTCATTATGTTGATGCTCTTTAGCATTCAGTGTGATTTTGGAATGGCTGGTACTGGTTTTTCCTTTCTATGTGTAGTGCCTCTTTTAGGAGCTCTTGTAAAGCAGGCCTGGTGGTGACAAAATCTCTGAGTACTTGCTTGTTCGCAAAGGATCTTATTTTTCCTTCACTTCTGAAGCTCAGTTTGGCTGGATATGAAATTCTGGGTTGAAAGTTCTTTTCTTTAAGAATGTTGAATATTGGCCCCCACTCTCTTCTGGCTTGTAGTGTTTCTGCCGAGAGATCTGCTGTGAGTCTGATGGGCTTCCCTTTGTGGGTGACCTGACCTTTCTCTCTGGCTGCCCTTAGTATTCTCTCCTTTATTTCAACCCTGTTGAATCTGACGATTATGTGCCTTGGGGTTGCTCTTCTTGAGGAATATCTTTGTGGTGTTCTCTGTATTTCCTGCAATTGAGTGTTGGCCTGTCTTGCTAGGTGGGGGAAATTTTTCTGGATGATGTCCTGAAGAGTATTTTCCAGCTTGGATTCATTCTCTTCGTCCCCTTCTGGTACACCTATCAAACGTAGGTTAGGTCTTTTCACATAGTCCCACATTTCTTGGAGACTTTGTTCATTCCTTTTTGCACTTTTTTCTCTATTCTTGGTTTCTCGTTTTATTTCATTGAGTTGGTCTTCGACTTCAGATATTCTTTCTTCTGCTTGGTCAATTCGGCTATTGAAACTTGTGTTTGCTTCGTAAAGTTCTCGTATTGTGTTTTTCAGCTTCTTTAATTCATTCATATTCCTCTCTAAGTTATCCATTCTTGTTATCATTTCCTCGAATCTTTTTTGAAATCTTTTTTCAAATCTTTTTTCAAGGTTCTTAGTTTCTTTGCATTGATTTAATACATGATCTTTTAGCTCACAAAAGTTTCTCATTATCCATCTTCTGAAGTCTAATTCCATCATTTCGTCACAGTCATTCTCCGTCAAGCTTTGTTCCCTTGCTGGTGAGGAGTTTTGGTCCTTTCTAGAAGGTGAGGTGTTCTGGTTTCGGGTGTTTTCCTCCTTTTTGCGCTGGTTTCTTCCCATCTTTGTGGATTTGTCCACTGGTCGTCTGCTTAGTTGCTGACTTTTCGATTGGGTCTCTGGGTGGACACCCAGAATATTGATGATGAAGTATTTCTGTTGCTTGGTTGTCCTTCTACCAGTCTAGCCCCTTTGCTGTACGACTGCTGAGGTCCGCTCCAGACCCTACTTGTCTGGGGTGCACCTCTAGCAGCTGTGGCACAGCGAGGGATGCTACCAGTTTCTTTTCCTGCTCTCTTTGTCCCAGGATGATGCCTGCCTAATGTCAGTCTTTTGGATATAGAGGGGTCAGGGAGCTGCTTGAGGAGACACTTTGTACTTTATAGGGGCTTAATTGCTGAGCTGTGAGCTCTGTTGTTCATTCAGGGCTGTTAGGCTGCTATGTTTGATTCTGCTGCAACAGAGCTCATTAAAAAACCCTTTTTTTTTCTCAAATGCTCTGTGTTGGGGGGTTCGGGCTTTATTTTTCGATGTCCGTTGAGGTGTCCTGCCCAGCTAGGAGGCAGAGTAGCCACTGTTTGGCTGCCGAGGCTCCGCCCTGCTGTTGTGTGATTCGCCATGTTCCTGCAGGCTCCGCTGTGTTCTCTGCCACGCCCTGCGGCGGAGTCTCTCTGTTGTAGCGGTTTGTCTCGGCAACAGCAGGCTGCATCAGCAATGGGCATGTATCTCAGTAGGGACGGGTTGCCTCGGCAATGGCTGGCTGCGTTAGCAATGGGCGTGTATCTCAGTTGGGGCGGGTTGCCTCGGTAATGGTGGACGCCCCTCCCCCTCAGAGCGTCTCGGGCCGTCTGCACAGGGCTTGTTTGAAATCGCGGTTTTGTTCGTCCCACTGGGCCAATCCTAACGCTCTGTCCCTGCAATCCCCTGGGCTGGCCCACTGTCCAAGTCTAGCTCAGTCTCAAGTCCAGCCCTCTCACGTCTCTGGTTGCTGGTTCAACGGGGCACCTGGACAAGCGCGCCCTGTGGAGAGCACTGGGTAGGGCCAGCCACCGCCACCCCGGCTGCCAGCTTCACCAGGCGGAGGTTCTGCCTGGCATCCCGCATGTCCTCTTCACTTGCGAATTTCCCCGTGGGCAACAAAGATCAGTCTGGAAATGCAACTCAGACTCACCTCTCCGCCGACACAACGAGAGCTCCAATCCTGGGTTGTTCTCACAGCGCCATCTTGAGTCCTCCCTCCTGTAGTGCTCCACATTTCTTTATCCATATTGGAAACGAAAATCAATGTGTGATTTTGAATCTGTATCTTAGCTACTGTGAATAGTGCTGTAATAAATATGGGAGTGAAGATATCTTTTCGGCATACTGATTTCATTTCCTTTGGAAATATATTGAGTGGTGGGATTGAGGGATCATATAAAAGTTCTATTTTTGATGTTTTGAAGAACCTCCATAATGCTTTCCATAATGGATATACTAATTTAGAATCCCAACAGTGTAAGTTTCCTTTCTTCTCCAGATCCTTGCCAACACTTGTTTTATTTAAAATAATAATAATAATAATGATAATAGCCATTCTTACTGGAGTGAGGTGGTACCTCACTGTGATTTTGATTTGCATTTCCTGATGGTTGTAGTTCCCTACTCTTGAACAATTTTATAAACCTGTTCGCCATTTGGTTGTCTATTTTTTTTTTTTTTTTTTTTGAGAAATGTGTAGTCATGGCTCTTGACCATTTTTAAAAAAATCAAGTTATTTGTTTTGTGGCTGTTGGATTATTTAAGTTCCTTATCTATTCTGACATTATCCCCTTGTAAGATGCATAGCTTGCAAATATTGTATCCTGTTCTGTAGATTGTCTCTTCACTCTGTTGTTTTCTTTGCTGTGTAAAAGCTTTTTAGCTTGTCATAATTTCATTTTCCAATATTTGATTTTGTTTACTGTGCTTTTGAGGTCTTATTGAAAAAACCTTGTCCAATTCAATGCTAGGAAGCATTTCATTTACACTTTCTTCTAGTAGTTTCATAATTTTAGATTTTGCCAGGCATGGTGGCTCATGCCTGTAATCCCAGCACTTTGGGAGGCCAAGTCGGGCGGATCACAAGGTCAAGAGATCGAGACCATCCTGGCCAACATGGTGAAACCCCGTTTCTACTAAAAATACAAAAATCCACTGGGCGTGGTGGCATACGCCTGTAGTCCCAGCTACTTGGGAGGCTGAGGCAGGAGAATTGCTTGAACCCAGGAGGCAGAGGTTGCAGTGAGCCGAGATCACACCACTGCACTCCAGCCTAGCGCCTGGTGACAGAGCAAGACTCTGTTTCAAAAAAATAAAAAATAATTTTATATTTTACATCTAATCCATTTTGAGTTGATTTTTGTATGTGATGAGAAGTAGGAACATAAACTTTTTCTTCCACACACAGACATTCAAAATTTAGCATAATTTACCAAAGAGAATATCTTTACCCCAATGTGCGTTCTTGACACTTTTGTTAAAAATCAGTTGGCTGTAGGTCTGTAAATTTTTGTGTCCCCTGTTCTGTTCCATTGGTCAGTCTGCTTGTTTTTTATGCCAGGATTATGGTATTATGGTTGTTATACCTTTGTAGTATATTTTGAGCCAGGTATTGTGGTGCTTCCTGCTTTGGTCTTTTGATCAAGATTGTATTGGCTCCTTAGGGTCTTTTGTAGTTTCATATACATTATAGAAATTTTTTTTCTATTTATTTAAAGAATACCATTAATATTTTTATAAGAATTCATTAAATCTGTTGATTACTTTGGGTAGTGTGTCCAGTTTAACAATACCTCTTCCAATCAATGAACATAGATATTATTCTATTTATGTCTCCTCTTCAATTTCTTTCACTGCTAGTTTATACTTTTCAGTGCAGAGATTATTCCCCTCCCTGGTTAAGTTTATTCTTAGGTATCTTATTATTTTTGTAACTATTGAAATGAAATTGTTTTTGTAATTTTGCTTCAGATAGGTCACAATTAGCATATAGAAACTAATAATTTTTGTATTTTGATTTTTTTTGAACTGTAACTTTAGTGAGTTAGTTTATTAGTTCTGGGAGATTTGGACATTTAGGTTTTTCTAAATATAAGATCATGTTGTCTGCAAACAGGGACAATTTTACCTCCTCCTTTTCAATTTGTATTCTCTTTGTTTTCTTCTCTCTTTTCTAATTGATCTGGCTAGGACTTCCAGTACTATGTTGAGTAGAAATAGTGAAAGTGGACATCCTTGTCTTGTTCCAGATCTAGAGGGAAAAATTTCAACTGACCCTCATTCAGTATGTTAACTGTGAATTTGTCATATATGGCCTTTATTGTGTTCAGGTACTTTTCTTTTACACCTAATTTGTTGAGAGGTTTTATTATGAAAGAATGTTTAATTTTGTCAGATGCTTTCTATGCACTTACTGAAGTGATTATTTAATTTCTATAATTTATTCAGTTGAGGTGCTGAATCACATTTATTGATTTGCTTATGTTGAATCATCTTTGCATCCCTGAGATGAATCCTGCTTGATCATAATGAATAATCTTTTAAATGTGCTGTTGAATTTGATTTATTTGTATTTGGTGGAGAATTTTTACATCTATATTCATCAAGTTATCTGGCCTTTCTTTTCCTTTATTTTTTTTGTTGTTTAATCCTCAAATCAATAAACATACAACAGATACACAAAAAATAAAAAACAGTAAATTAAATTATACCACTGAAGAAAAAATCATCTTCACCAAAAAGATAACAGAAAGAAAAAAATGAAGAGAGTACAATAAAACAACAGGAAAATAAATAACAAACTGGCAGGAGTCATCCCTACTTTTTAATAATAACATTTAATATAAGTGGACTAAACTGTCCAATCAAAGAACATAAAGTGGCTGAATGGGTGAAAATACAAGACTTAATGATCAGCTGCCTATAAAAAAACACACTTCACCTAGAAAGATTCACATAGACTGAAAATAAAGGGATGCAAAAAGATAGTCCCTGCCAATAAAAAAAAAAAAGCAGGAGTAGCTAAACTTATATCAGACAAAATAGATTTCAAGACAAAAATTGTAAGACACCAACATGTCATTATATAATGATAAAGGGGTGAATTCAACAAGAAAGTAAAACAATTGTAAATAAATATGCACCCAACACTGGAGCCTCTAGGTATATAAAGATAATATTATTAAAACTAAAGAGAGGGCCGGGCGCAGTGGCTCAAGCCTGTAATCCCAGCACTTTGGGAGGCCGAGGCGGGTGGATCACAAGGTCAAAAGATCGAGACCATCCTGGTCAACATGGTGAAACCCCATCTCTACTAAAAATACAAAAAATTAGCTGGGCATGGTGGCACATGCCTGTAATCCCAGCTACTAGGGAGTCTGAGGCAGGAGAATTGCCTGAACCCAGGGTGCGGAGGTTGCTGTGAGCCGAGATCGCGCCATTGCACTCCAGCCTGGGTAACAAGAGCGAAACTCCGTCTCAAACAAACAAACAAACAAACAAACAAACAAACTAAACTAAAGAGAAAGACAAACCTCAATACAAAGAGACATAGAACAAATGGATCTAGTAGATATTTACAGAATATTTTATTGAACAGCTCCAGAATGCACATCCTTCTCTGCACATGGGTCATTCTCAAGGATAGACCATATGTTAGGTCATAAAGCAAGTTTTAAAATGTTCAAAAAAATTGAAATAGTATCGAACATATTTTCTGACCACAATGGAATAAAATTCAAAACCAATAACAGGAGGAATTTGGAAAACTGTACGAATACGTGAAAATCAAACAATATGTTCCTAAGTGACCTGTGGGTGGATGAAGAAATTAAGAAAGTATTTGAAAAATTTATTGTAAAAAATGACAATTGAATCACAGTATATCAAATCCTATGGGATGCGCAAAAGCAGTCCTAAGAGGGAATTTTGTAGCTATAAGTGCCTGCATTAAAAAAGAAGAAAAACTTCAAATTAGTGACCTTACAATTCATATTGAAGAAGTAGCAAAGCAAGAGCAAACTAAACCCCAAATTAGTAATAAAAAAGAATTAATAAAAACTACAGGATAAATAAATGAATTTGAAATAAAACAATACAAAAGATCAAAAATAAAACGTGTGTTTTTTTTTTTAATATAAGTGATATGGACAAATCTTAGTCAGACTAAAGAATAATAAAAAAGGGAAAAGTCTCAAATCAGGGATGAAAAAGAGACATTACACCTGATACAGCAGAAATTCGAAGAATCATTAGTGGTTACTGCAAGCAATTATATGGCAATAAATCAGAAAATCCAGATGACATGGATAAATTCCTAGATACATACAACCTACCAAGATTGAACCCTGAAAAAAATCCAAAACCTGACCAGACCAATAACAAGTAATGAAATCAAAGCCATAATCAAAATTGTCCCAAGAAAGGAAAGCCTGGCACCTGATGGCTTCACCGCTGGATTTTATCAAACTTTTGAAGAAGAACTAATACCAATCAGACTCAAACTATTCTGAAAAAGAGAGGATGAGGGAATACTTCATTCCTTAAAGTGTTACCATGAAACTAAAATCAGACAAAGACATATCAAAAAAGGAAACTACAGACCAATATCTCTGATGAATATTGATACAACAATCCACCGCAAACTACTAGCAAACTAGTATTCAACAATACATTTAAAAAATCAATTATTATGACAAAGCGGGATTTATCCCAGGGATACAAGGGTGGTACAATATATGCAAATCAATTACTGTAATGCATCATATCAACAAAATAAATGACAAAAACCGTATGATCATTTAATTGATGCTGAAAAGGCTTTGATAAAATTTAACATCTTTTCATTTAAAAAAAATGACTATAGAAGGAACATGCCTCAACCTAATAAAAGCCATAGATGACAAGACCATAGCTAATATACTGAATGAGAAAAAAACTGAAAGCCTTTCCTCTAAGATCTGGAACACATCAAGGATTCCCACTTTCACCACTATTATTCATTCAATGTATTACTGGAAGTCCTAGCTACAGGAATCAGAAAAGAGAAAGAAATAAAGGGCATTCAAATTGGAAAGGAAAAGGTCAAATTATCCTTGTTTATAGATGATACAATCTTATTTTTCTTTTTTTTTTTTTTTTTTTTTTGAGACGGAGTTTCGCTCTTGTTACCCAGGCTGGAGTGCAATGGCGCAATCTCGGCTCACTGCAACCTCCGCCCCCTGGGTTCAGGCAATTCTCCTGCCTCAGCCTCCTGAGTAGCTGGGATTACAGGCACGCGCCACTGTGCCCAGCTAACTTTTTGTAATTTTTAGTAGAGACGGGGTTTCACCATGTTGACCAGGATGGTCTCGATCTGTTGACCTCGTGATCCACCCGCCTCGGCCTCCCAAAGTGCTGGGATTACAGGCTTGAGCCACCGCGCCCGGCCGATACAATCTTATTTTTCAAAAAATCTAAAGTCTCCACCAAAACTATTAGAATAAATTAACAAATTTAATAAAGTTGGAGGATATATGCCAACAGTAAACAATCTGAAAAAGAAATTTAAAAAGTAGTCCTATTTACAATAGCCACAAATAAAATTAAATACATAGAAATTAACATCCAAAGAGGTGAAAGATCTCTACAATGCAAACTATAACATGCTGATAAAAGAAATTGAAGAGGACACAATAAGATAGATATTTTGTGTTCATGGATTGGAAGAATTATTATTATTACAATATCCATTCTACCCAAAGCACTCTACTATTTCAATGCAAATTTCAAATGCAAATTTCAGTCAAAATGCTAATGGTGTTCTTTATAAAATAGAAAGCACAATCCTTAAATTTATTAACTTTAAATCCTTAAATTTAGTAGTACAAAAGACCCAGAATAACCAAAGCTATCCTGAGCAAAAAGCACCAAACTTGAAGAATAATCTTACCTGACTTCCAATTATATTGCAGAGCTATGATAATAAAAACAGCATGAGGTACGGGCATAAAAACAAACATGTAGACTGGTGGAACAGAATAGAGAACCCAGAGACAAATCTACACACCTACAGTGAACTCATTTTCAACAGAGGTGCCAGGAACATACATTGGGGAAAAGACAGTCTCTTCAATAAATAGTGCTGGGAAAGCTGGATAGCTGCATGAAGAGCAATAAAACTATACTCCTGTCTCTCATCTTATATAAAAATTAAATCAAAATGGATTAAATATTTAATTCTAACACCACAAACTATGAAACTACTAAAAGAAAGCATTGAGTAAACTCGATAGGACATCTGTCTGGGAAAAAATTTCTTGAGCAATACTCCACAAGCACAGCAACCAAAGCAACTATGGACAAAATGAGATCACATCAAGTAAAAAAGCTGCACAGCAAAGGAAACAATGAAGTGAAAGACAACCCAGAGGATGGGAGAAAATATTTGCAAACTATCCATGTGACAAGAGAGTAATAACCAGAATATATCAGGATCTCAAACAACTCTATAGGCAAACAAAACAAAAACAAACAAACAAAATGCTCTAATAATCTGATAAAAAAATGGGCAAAATATTTGAGACATTTGACAAAAGAAGATCTACAAATGACAAAAGGGCATATAAAATGGTGCTAAACATCACTGATCATCAAATGCAAATCAAAACTGCAATGAGATATCATCTCACCCAGTTAAAATGGCTTATATCCATAAGACAGGCATAAGACAAATGCTGGTGAGGATGTGGAGAAAAGGGAACCCTTTTATACTGTTGGTGGGAATGTAAGTTACTACAAACACTATGAAAAGCAGTTTGGAGTTTCCTCAAAAATCTAAAATAGAGCTACCACATAATCTAGTAATCCAACTGCTGGAAATATACCTCAAATAGAGAAGATCAGTATATGGAAGAGATATCTGCCTCCTGTGTTTGTTTGAGTTCTGTTCACAGTAGCCAAGATTTGGAAGCAACTTAAGTGTCTGTCAGCAGATGAATGGATGAAGAATATGTGGGACATATACACGATGGAGTACTGTTCAGCCATGAAAAGAATGAGACTGGAAATCATTATGCATAAAGAAGCCAGGCACAGAAAGGCAAACATCATCTTTTCTCACTCATATAGGGTCTAAAAATCAAAATGATTGAACTCATAAACACAGGGAGTAAAATCATGGTTACTAGAGGCTGGGAAGAATATTTGGGTGGAGTGGAGGGGATTTGGAGATGGCTAATGAATACAAAAATAGGCAGAAGAAAATGAAGAAGTCCTAGTATTTATAGCACAACAGGGTGAATATAGTCATTAATAATTTAATTCTACATTTTAAAATAACTAAAAGAGTATAATGAGATTGTTTGACACAAAGGATGAATGCTTGAGGGTTTGGATGCTCCATTTTCTATGATGTGATTACTATACATCATGTATCAAATTATTTCACATACCTCATAAATATGTACACCTACTATGTACCCCAAAAATTAACAAAAGAAACTGTATGTAGGTGAGGGAAAGGTCATTATTATTATTTTTTTTTTGAGTTTTGACATAATTGTCAGAATCCACCTTAGAGATGGAGGCAGGTTAATCTACCCCATATTTCCAATATTTGTTTGTTTTAACAAACACAAATAGCATTTTTTATGATTAATCTATGTATTTAATATTCACAGCATAGGTCTCCCTGAGAATCTGACCTTAAATCTTTGTTGCAATTACAAGCACATCTATAAAAAGGTAATTGTTTAGTTTGACTTATTGGGTTGTGACAATGAAGTTCAGGTTAAGTCCATTGCTAAGTGTGCATAAACAAGCACATTGCTGTTTAATTAAGATGGAGATTTTCAATCTTAGTGACTCTCTAAAAAGAGTTTTGTTCTGTGGGCAGACTGTGCAACTCTCTGATATTTTTTTCTCTAATCACATACGGTGAGATTTAAAAAAAAAAAAAATATTTTTTTGAGATAGAGTTTTGCTCTCATTATCCAGGCTGGAGTGCAATGGCACAATCTCCGCTGACAGCACCCTCCGCCTTCTGGGTTCAAGTGATTGTCCTGCCTAAGCTCCTGAGTAGCTGAGATTCCGGGCATGTGCTATGACACCTAGTTAATTTTATTTTTAGTAGAGACGGGGTCTCTCCATGTTGGACACGCTGGTCTTGAACTCAACCTCAGGTGATCTGCCCACGTTGTCCTCCCAAAGTGCTGGGATTGCAGGTTTGAGCCACCGTGCCCGGCCAAGGTGAGATTATTGATATAATATGAATAAAATTTAAAGAAAGGAGTGCAAATAGAGCCTGGTGTGGAAAGCACATCCTTTGTGTGGGATATCGTGATAGCTATGAAATACATCAGTCCATTAAATTCTTATCGCACTGTGTAAGGAATGTCAGAGGATAAAAAACATGGTCAGAAAAGTGAATAAAACTCACTCAACATCGTAATCCTAATAAATGCCAGAGCAAGAGATGGGACTGTTACATTAGACTGTAGAGTCCAATGTTATACTAGGTGCTATTCCAGGTGGAGAAGTCATGGCAGTAGCCACCAACACCATGCTTCAGCAAGCACCTGACATCTTTTGATGTTTATGGTTCTTGTCTGCCATAGAGAAGGAACTCTTCTGAAAAAGTTCCCAAGTACCTAGAGACTTTGGAAATTGCACTGTGCCACCATATGCATAACATATAAGTGGAGAGTCTATTACCGTCTTAGTTAAAGCAGCGGCAAAGTTCATAAAACACAGGTAAAAACCAGTCACAGTATGCTTCCTCATTACATAAGATTTCCAGTGGCTCCTTGAGCTCTCTGCCTCAGGGTTGCCCTACATTCCAACTCCTCTTTTGCCTGTTTTACTATAATAGCCTGATAAATATCCTCTAGCCACAAGATGCACTTTGTGGCCAGTATGACCTCAGAAAATACAGAAAGAGTCTACCCTGGAACCCCTACCTGCCCCTCACACACATTCAAAATTAAAATTCCTAACCTGGAGTCCAAATATCTTTATGTCCTGGCCTCTCTCTCTCCCCACGGGCTTCTCCATAACCATCCTATCATACTGCTTGTGTGGCAGTATTCTTCCAAGCCTTCAGATTCAGCAGGCCCCTTGTGGTGCAGCACAAGTCACAACTCTCTAAATTGTGCAGGGAGCAAATAAGAAGGCTTTGATTTGTATTTTAAATCTAAAATTAAGAAAAGTCCATATTAAGAATTCTACAAAAATTGACAATAAGCCACCCCTTCTGAAAGAAGGATGGCAATTCCACAAGCTTGTCTAGCTACTGGGGGCTGCTCATGTACCCACTTTTGAGCTCTTTTGACACAGAGCCATTTAAGTTTCACAGTATGTCATCGATATGGTGACAGTAATAAAAACAAGGACAATAAACAGTAGATATTTCACGGAACTTTAAATGAGGTGGTAGGCAATGAGGTAAAACCTTTAAACTGTGTGACCTTTGTTTGATTATCTCATGAAAGATTGTTTGGAAGTCTCAGGAGTGTCCATGACTGCAAAGCTGAGGCCCTGGCCCAGAAGTGGCAGCTGTGCAAACTGTGATGTCTAGTGCATACAAGAAGCACCAGTGGGACCATCATCACATGAACTTTGTGTTTACTGGACATCATTCACAGAAGCTGAGATGCAAACCCTGCTCTCAAACCCTCTCCCAAATATTGCAGTCCAGTCAAGGCTATGTTAATAAATTATGTCTATTTAACATGCCAGAGCAGCTTTGATTGGCAACTAGAAACCCTGATTCTATACAAACATACCACTCTGGCTGGTGTTTTCTGTGGTGAGATGTAGTTATTACTAGTATGCTTCTTAAGATTAAATTACGTGGATGGGTGCAGTGGTTCATTCCTGTAATACCAGCAGCTTGGGAGGCCAAGGCAGGTAGATCACTTGTGGTCAGGAGTTCAAGACCAGCCTGGCCAACATGGTGAAATAAAAATTATCTGGGCATGGTGGCACACGACTGTAATCCCAGCTATTCGGGAGGCTGAGGGAGGAGAATTGTATGAACCCAGGAGGCAGAGGCTGCAGTCAGCTGAGATCGCACCACCACACTCCAGCCTGGATGACAGAACCAGACTCCAACTCAAAAAAAAAAAAAAAAATCAGATTATCTATCTTTATATCTATGTATCTATCTATTTCCATACTGATATGGACAGATAGTTTGATAGATGTAGGTATGCAAATCTTGATAGATCAAGATATCTATGCATGTCTGCATGTCTATGTCTCTATCTAAATACAGTAAAAATGGAGATCTAAATATTTATTTCAGAGGTGTATAAATACAAATATATAGAAATTTATATTACTCTAAAAACTGATATAAACAGATAAATATTTGTCTATATCTCTGTCTTATATTTAGCAATGTATGTGATAGTTAAATGTGTGTCAACTTGGCTAGGTTATGGTGCCAGTTTGATCAAACGCAAGTCCAGATATTGCTGTAAAGGTATGTTGTAGATGTGATTTACATTTATAATCAACTGGCTTTAAGTAAAAAAAATTACTTTCCATCATACAGGTGGGTATCACCCATTCATTTAGAAGGCTTTAGAGCAAAACATGTAGTTTTCTAGAAAAAGAAGGAATTCTGGCTCAAGATTTGAATTTTGCCTCAGGAAAAACTGCATGAGTTTCTAATCTGCTGCCCCACTATGTAGACTTTGTACTTGCCACTCTTAACAATTCCAATAATAATTCCTAAGAGAAATCTCATTCTTTTTCTATCTGTTTTCTTTATCTTTTCCCTATATTTATGGAAAGCTTGACTGATACAGTATATATCTATGTCTATGTAATGATAAATATGTATCCTTTTTCTCTGTCTATACTTCTGTCTTTACCTATATATGTTTATATGAACTTAAAGATAATTATTTACACATCCATCTAAATCTTTATATTTTAATTTATATCAGTTCCCATATCTATATACATTTGTCCATGTATATCTCTGTATCTGTATCTCTGTATTCACAGCCACATCTTTGAGGAAAAGATGGCATTTTAGTGATGAATATCTCTTTTTCATAAGAACTCATGAATTACACAGCATATTGTATATGATCCTTTGAAATGTTTCCATCATGGTGTGATTTTTTTCTGAAAATAATAAAAACGTCTCTTCTGTAAAAAGTTTTATATCTTCACATTGTAATGGATTTAAAATATACGGTGTATAAAATGAAATTCCATTTATTAAAAGCATCTGTATCCTCAACTTCCCCTTTGGAGTTAGTCTGGTCTCCCTGGCCCTGCCTCCCACAGTCTGTCTTGAGCAGAGCAGGTTTGTTTCTGAAAGCATGTAAGGCCTCTACCTGTGGCCCCAACTCTTCTAGAATGTCCTTCTGCCCAATTACCAGCCACTCCCCACCCCGAATATATGCCGCTATCCCATGCAATGGTCTGTGACCGCCCACCTCTATCAGCTATGTTATTGCATGCTCAAAATCATTCCTTTTTATCTGATTTGGTCTTAGATTCAACTCAGTATTGAGCTTCTCATCTCCAGTGTAAAAATACGTTTTTTTTATTCTCTCAGGCAGACTGAAGGGCTTCTTCTCTAAGCTCACAGAGCATCACTTTTGTATTGCAAAGACTGTGTTATATTACATATATTTAGGTTTCTCTCTATGCATTATTGTATTGTCATAACCTTAAAGATGGGGCCTTATATTTTGATCTGTATTCTATGAAAGAGCTTAATATAAAGTTAATTTAGGGTTTGTAAAATGATTGGAAAATATGTTTTCTAGTTTTGAACCTGTACTCGTTTTCCTCTCAAGCTACAACATCTTCCCATAGCGTTTCATTCAGCACCGTCGCTCTTAGTGTTCCTTTTAGTTCTTCATTGTGGACCATCACACATGTCCACATGTTTTTGTTGTGTTCACTTAGATTCTCCCTTCCTGGAGGTGTGGCCTCTCCACCTGCTCAGCCCACGGTGGGCTCCAACAAATACCTGATGGAATGTAGCGAGTTTCCTCTGGAGTAGCCAAGAGCAGTGGACAGGAGCATATTAGGTATTCTGAACACGGATCGTTTATCTACTTACGTACGATTTCTCATACTAGGAGTGGTAGGGGCGACCTAGACCCCCTGCTTCCTCAAACCCCTAGGTAGTTTGAAGGCCTAACATTGCACTATTTGATTTTCCACATTTGCAGTAATTCGTTTGCCAGACCTTCATAATTGTGTATATGTATGTTTCTACACACTGTTTCCATTCAGCAGGGCAGCAGTGTCAAAAAGCTGTGGTACATTATTCAATTGTTATTGAATAGCCAGCATCAATTCTGTGGCAGAGATTATTATAACTGTCAGTATTATCATAGAAATCAAATAAAAGAAAGTCTCTGTTTCAACTAAGCAACTTGACCTTTTGCACATGTCTATCTCTTTAACGTCACTTTTGAGAGGATGACTCAGCCTGTTCTAATACCAAACCAACGGTTTCAAATCTACCTGGCTCCTTCAGGGAAGAGTAGAGGTTAAGGCAGTAAAGTCAGAAGAACTGGCTGCCCAGGCAGGAGAAAGCTCACTGGCTGTGACACACGACAAGTTTCTTGCTTTCTCCAGGCCTCCACGCTCATATTCTTTTTTTTTTTTTTTTTGAGACAGAGTCTCCCTTTGTCACCCAGGCTGGAGTACAGTGGCGCAATATTGGTTCACTGCAGCCTCTGCCCCGTGGGTTCAAGCAATGCTCCTGCTTCAACCTCCCAGGTAGCTGGGATTACAGGCACCTGCCACCACATTCAGCTAATTTTTTGTATTTTTAGTAGAGATGGGGTTTCACCATCTTGGTCAGGCTGGTCTCAAACTCCTGACCTTGTTACCCACCTGCCTCAGCCTCCAAAGTGGTGGCAATACAAGCATGAGCCACTGGGCCCAGCCTTTCATTTTTAACACATAGTCTCATTTAGCTCAGCAAGTTTTATTTATATTGGGCGTTCTTGGGTGGGGGGGTTGGGTAAATCTCACTGGCTTTTTGCTCTTACACAAACTTGCATAGAGCTTAGTATATTTGCTTCTCCTAGACATACTGATAAAATTTCAGTGTAACTACTGTTAAAAATTCTAGAATCTACAATTCTCAGACAAAAATAACAAAGTGAAGCCAGGGCAGGGAAGTTTATTTGACAGAAACAACAAGGGCTTTTGTCCCCTATCATTCCCGATAGAGTCCACATCTGGGAAACAGGGACAGCATTACTTTCTGCTATAAGTGTAATGAGGAGGCAGCTGTTCCATTGTGTTTAGCTGCATAGGCTCCTATGACAGACAGCCTCTGTTCAGATGCCCTCCCCACTGCTTCTTAGATAGGTATTCTTAGGCAAGTGTCTACCTCCTTCACTTCAGGTTCCCCACTTCTAAGACAAGGTTACCATCATAGTGCCTACTGCAGAGAACTCTCGGGTTAATCAATGGTGGCCATATAATACTTAATGGAGAGTAACCAAAGTCCTGAGTTTATGGAAGAATAACATGAATGCCCAACATTAATATAATATAGTCTTTGTAATTTTAAACATTTCAATTTGATATTATATAATATATATTATAAATATAAATTATAATTATAAATATAATTATATATAACATAGCATATATACTATATAAAATATGTTATATTTATACAGTATAGATTATACACTATATGCTATATTATATATAGTATGACTATGTGTATATGTGTGTATATGTACATATGTGTTATACTATATACAATATTAGTATACCAGATAATACTATACATTATATACATTATATATAATGTATTTTTCTGTGTACTTTTCTATGTGCATTGAGTTAGTAAAATTTGAAGTATAAACTAAACCATAGATTCTGTACCTTAGAAAATTAATTTCAGTAAAGAAATTAATGCACCAAAAATCACATGCTTTATCAAAGATAAATAATGGCTCAGACATATAAGATATATTTTTCAGTAGGGAGATCAAGGATTTGGTGGTAGACTGTGAGAGTTGTATGTATAGGAAGGGCTTGAACCTTTGGTCTGTAGACAGTAAAGAACTGATACCATTTGGCTGTGATCCCACTCAAATCTCATCTTGAATTCCCATGTGTTGTGGGAGGGACCAGTGCGAGATGATTGAATCATGAGGCAAAGTCTTTCCCATGCTATTCTTGGGATAATGAGTAAGTCTTGAGTGATGTGATCATTTTATAAAGAGGAGTTCCCTTGCACAAGTTCTCTCTCTCTTTGCTTTCTGCCATCCATGTAAGATGTGACTTGCTCCTCCTTGCCAACGGCCATGATTGTGAGACCTCCCCAGCCATGTGAAACTGTAAGTCCATTAAACCTTTTTTCCTGTGATTACTCAGTCTCAAGAATGTCTTTATCAGCTGCATGAAAACAGACTAATACAAGAAGCATTTTTGTTTTCGTTGTAAATGAATAATGAAACTTTTTGTTTATTTTTGTAATATTGCTTTAAATATTAATTTTTTTATTTTCATAAATATTTATTTAACACCCACAGAATATCAGGCATTGTGCTAGATTTGCAATATTCACAAATTAATTATAGTAATTTAGCTTATATTTGGTGTAGCAGATAGAATACCAATGAGTAAACAAATAAATAGATACAGATTGTGATAACAACTATGAAAAACAAAAAGGTGGTTGTTACATGCCCAGTATAGGGGAGAACGTGTAGCACTATCCAGGTGTTTAGAATTGACTCTACTGAGGAGGCTCAGTTCAAGCTCAGCTCTGAAACATAAGGAGACCCCAGAAGAAGCTGGGAGGTGGGGTGCATATGTCTGGGGAAACACACGGAGAAGTGACAAGGGTAAGAAGCAGTGTTGTGGGGTGCAGCTTTAGTGAGTTTCTGCTGTAGTTTAGATTTGCTTATGTGACTTCTTGAGCATCATTCCTTGGGCATCTTATCTCTTAAAATCTTTGGTTGCTTATCTGTAAGAGGAGCTGCTATTGCTGTCTCATAGGATTATTGATGATTGAAAATCAATAACTTTAATTCAGGCCTGTGTCTTACTCAGTTCAGGTACTATAACAAATTAAAACCATAGATGATGTAATGTAAACAACAGAAATCTATTTCTTGCAGTTCTAGAGGCCAGAAGTACAAGATCAAGGTGCCAAGCCAATCCAGTTCCTGGTGAGCACCCTCTTTCTGGTTTCCAGGTGCCTTCTTGCTGTGTCCTCACATGTAGAAAAAGTGCTAAGCTCAAGTTCTGTTCTCTTCACCTTCTTAAAGAGACACTGATCTCATCACAAGGGTCCCACCCTCACAAATCCATCCCACCTAATTACCTCCTGATGGCTCCACCTTCAACACCATCACATTGGGTGATCGAGCTTCAACATATAAATTTGGAAGGAACACAAACATTCAGTCTATAGCAGCCTGGCACCAATGAGTTCCAACGATAAAATATTAATCAGCTCACTTCAGAGCTCTACTAAAAAATCTTTAATGAGCCCCATTTTACTCAGAATAAATGCCATCTTGCTCAGCATGCCTTACCCATCATGGCCACAAATTCTAGCGTGCTATGCCTTTGTCCTTGGTCTTCTCTTTGCCAGGCATGCTCTTTCCCAGCTCTCTCCTAGTTGAAGTTCCTCTCTGTCCTCATCAAGTCTTTGTTCAAGCCCAAACTTTCCATTAGACTCATGTGACCCATTCTAGTTACCACTGTAAGCTGCTCTACAACCTGTCTTTTGATGCCTCTTACTCCACCACATAGTTACCAAAGCACTCATTTATTTTGACATGGTTTTTAATTCTCACATGTATCATGCCTGATAATTATGTGTCCCTCTCCTCTACTAGAATATAAGTTCTGAAAGAAAAGGATCTGTGTCTGTTTGGTTCATTGCTATTTCCTCAGCAGCTAGAACAGTGTCTGGCACAACAGTTATTCAGGATTTTTTTTACTCAGATGACCACCTGAGTACATGGATGGCAAGTTGTTGTTAAAAACCTTTTGTAGAAGGATGATTGCATTGGACTGTAGATCAGGAAATATTTGGAGGAAACTGGGTATTATCTAGGGACCTGAACTAGATGTTCCAAAGAAGCAATTTAATATGACTTTGGAAAGTAAGGATTTTCTCTCTGTTCACCTGTCTTGAGCCTCTTTATCCACAGCAACTATTAAAATTCCAAATATGAACTACATATTAAAAACAATAAATTTAATTTAATATATTGAACTGGGCTTATGGGAATATGAAGTATAATTGTCTAATTTAGAGAATTAATGTAGGAGGTAAACATTGCAGGAAAACTTCTGATTCACCCATGACTGGCTATGTTATTTCCTTGTGCTTTCTTTTTTTTTTTTTTTTTTGAGACGGAGTTTTGCTTTGTTACCCAGGCTGGAGTGCAATGGCATGATCTCGGCTCACCACAACCTCCACCTCCTGGGTTCAGGCAATTCTCCTGCCTCAGCCTCCTGAGTAGCTGGGATTACAGGCACACAGCACCATGCCCAACTAATTTTTTATATTTTTAGTAGAGACAGGGTTTCACCATGTTGACCAGGATGGTCTCAATCTCTTGACCTCGTGATCCACCTGCCTCAGCCTCCCAAAGTGCTGGGATTACAGGCTCGAGCCACCGCGGCCGGCCCCTTGTGCTTTCATACCCCAGGTGATTGTGGTAGAGACAGATCCTATGTCTCATGGGAGAGTTTCCATTATTTTGAGAGGTTTTGTGCAGGCAGAGACAAAACTTAGGCAAGGAGAATGTTTTCTACAACTGAAATGGCATGAGAACCCAATTCTAGAGGAGGGGGTACACACTGTAGGGAAGGTAAATCTACTAGGCGGCCATATTGCCATGCCAATACAAATCAAAGGTAGTAGTTGGCCCCATATTAGAAGAAAACCGAATGCAGGAGAATGTTTTGGTTACAAGTTAGGACAGGGGCATGTAACTTTATGACCTGGAGCCTCAATTTTCCAGTCTATATAAGGGTATATGTTAGACAGCGTTGTGAAGTTCAAATAATATAGCATGTGCCGTGTGCATTTGTCAGAATGAATGCCAGGATCTACTCAGCAAAATGAGAGAATCCAATCATCTTTCTTTTGAACAAGAATTTATCACGCAGCTTTGCTTTATAAAACATCCTCCTTTTCATTGTCTTGTAAAGTCTGCATAACTCATGGGAAATCTAGTATTGCTCCCATTTTCCAGAGTACAAAATTGACATAGAGAGAGGTATAGAAATTTGTTCAAAGGTATTAAGCCACAGTTAGGTTGGTAAAACCAGCTTCACAACCTATGTATAATAAGCACTCAGTGCAAATTGGCTATTATTGGTATTAGTATTAGCAGGAAAAATAATATTTATCAATGAAAATATTCCCACAAATCATCAATTACCATTTGTCCAACAGTAAACACAGCAAGCAGTATACAAATGCACACACTGCCGGGCACAGTGCCTGACGCCTATAATCCCAGCACTTTGGGAGACTGAGGCGGGTGGATCACGAGGTCAACAGATCAAGACCATCCTGGTCAACAAGGTGAAACCCCGTCTCTGCTAAAAATACAAAAATTAGCTAGACATGGCGGTGTGCGCCTGTAGTCCCAGCTACTCAGGAGGCTGAGGCAGGAGACTTGCTTGAACCCAGGAGGCGGAAGTGGCGGTGAGCCAAGATCGTGCCATTGCCCTCCAGTCTGGGTAATAACAGCGAAACTCCATCTCAAAACAAAACAAACAAAAAAAAAAAACAAATGCACACACACATACGCATACACACATACACACACACTTTCTCTCTCACAGAGGAAAAAAAAATACTTTCCAAAATTAGAAGACTGATCATGCAAACTCTGATGGTTTGAGGGAGGGCCAAGAGCCTGTACTGCTTCTATTACGGTTGATGTGGGAGGACTTTGAAGGAAACATGGTGAACTGGAGAGTTCCCATATCCCCCTCACAGGGAAAGTATGTGACAGGGGTGTGGCTCACTTCTTTGGGTGGGGTGCCCCACTGCTCAAACCCCTAAGGGGAGCATGCAGGTGAGCAGGTGCAGAGGACATAGGGAGTATTTTGGGCTCTGTCCCCACGGCAGTGTCTAAGACACCCAAAGCCCAAGTGGGCATGTGTTACGGTGTGCTCTTTCAGCTGAGCCATCTGTAGATGACTGGTGTTGGTCAACTCAATAGACCCTCTGCCTTATTACAGGGATAGGGATCCAGTGTGACAGCCTGAATTCTTGCCCATCATACTGGAAGGATTAGATCACATGTGGGCTGGAAGGTTGAGAGCAAGGTTTACTGAGTGGTGGAGGTGGTTCTCAGGAGATGGATGGGGAGTCATAATGGGGATGGAGTGGGAAGATGTTCTTCCCCTGGATTCAGGTCGTGCAGTGGCTGCACTCCTTTGGTCACCCCTGGCTGAACTCCCCTTGGCATCCATGTCAGCCTGGTCTGACAATGTCTGCTGGTGTCTGCTGGTGTGTTCCTCTGCTCTTCTCAATGCCAAGCCACTTATATCTGTGTCTGCTTCAGGTCTCAGGTTTATATGGGCACAGGATGGGGGCGGGATGTGTTGGGTCAAAGTGGTCTTTGAAGATGCAACATTTGGGGGCAAAAACAGTAATGCCTGTTCTCACTTATGTGGGCACAGGCCGGGGGTGGAGCCCTCACCAGGAACCCTGCCCTTCTCTACCCATAACTTCCCTGCTCCCCTCCCATTATCAGTGGGATTTGAAGAGAAATAGGATTGAAATAGAAAACCTGATGACTCAGCTGGTTGGAAAGGGAGACATTTTCCAAACCTGAGTATGCCTTTGTTAGTTAGTGATTCACCATTGAGATGAATTTATATAAGTCTTGGGTTGAGGAAACATTGTGTGATTTTGTAAAGATCAAATCCTGAGCCGGAAAGACTTCAAATATGAAATTAATTCTTGCTTATTGTGGTATGGTGAAGGCACAGAACAGATACAAAGATTTTGTGAAAAGCAATTTGGCAAAACTGATATTATCCAATAAAGTTAATTTATCAGATAATTATTTACAGTAGTAAACAAATGAAACTCTTCATAGCAAATCTTAAAAACAAATGCACTGATTTTTTAAATTTAATTTAAAAACAGACTTATGAAACTCAAATGTCAAAACAGTACACACAGGACTGAGTGTATATTAAAAATAAATGTGTAAAGTGTTTCTAATGCCATTACAAAATGTATTTTAATACCAAGTAGGAACAAAATCAGATTATTGCATGGGTTATATAAACCTTAACTATTTAAAACTATTTATAAAGGGGAACAATACTTTGGCAGAAGTTCACCGTGACAGCTGATTGTGGAAGAGATTTTATTTTATTATTTTAAACTTTTCTATAAGGAACATGAATGCTATTTACAATTGGAAAATAAAACACCATTTTAAAGTAAGTCATACCGAGAGGACAGAAAATAGGAGGGTTTACACTTGTCTCATGGAGTTAAAGGTAATCTCAGTTTCACTAGTTTAGTGCTTTGTAATCTGATGTTACCCACCCCAAACCCTGTCACTGAGGTTATAACACGTATTTCCATTATGCCGGCAAAGTCTCCCCTATCCCTCTTTGACTCCTATTATGAAAAAAAGAAACAAGCTGTTCACATCCATCTTATATTTTAACAATTGTATTTTAAATTATAGATATTTGTCAAAAACGTCTTAAATTTGTAGCTGTGGATCTATAAGTTGCATGACCTGTCTCCTCTGGAAAGGGCTGATGTAATTAGAAAGGTTCCATTATCAATCATTCAACCAAAGGCCTCTCTCTCACTCTTGCTTTCTGTCTCACTCTTGCTCAGGCGCTGGCTCTCTAGCCTTCTCATCAATTACTCGGAATATTTTAGACAAAAGATAACACCAGCTCCACCTCCTCTCCACTGCAATGTTGTCATTGCTACTAATGGAATTTTAAATCTTCCCTTAGAAGGAAGTTTCCTGGGGAGACTTCTTTGCAAGTGCCAATTAAGGAGAGGCTAATTTATGCACTGTCCATAGAATTAGTAATAGATTGTAGCAAATGTGGCTAAAGATAGCCCATTTGGAACAAGGCAATTTTGTCTGACAGTTGATGGGTCTGTAGTTGGTTTTTATTCTTCAAATCAGAAGGACTAGTAGGTTCTGGAGTGTTACATGTTAAAGGGGTCTGTGAGGGAGGCGCTACATTCTCTCTCCTTCAGTAGGAAATAGAACTTTAGCAAGAGAAGAATTAATTTTTTTTCTGTATTTCTCTTTATTTTCTTACAGATAAAAATGGCTTTTTGATCATTTTCTTTATCTCTGCTTTCTTACCTGAAATCAGAGGAGTTTTCTGTCCCCGGTATTATCATAGGGAACTTGTTTCGGAATTGCTCTGCCCATCTTCCTATCTAGCAATTTAAAACTAGTTTCGTGCTCAACTGTCCCCATCCTCCCCTATTGACTGACAAATCTTTTAGTTTTCAAAGGTGATAATTGAGTGTACACATGCTTTGCTCCTACCTTATTTGAGAATATTCATAATCCAGAAAAATGTCTTAGTTTGCCTTGAAGAGATCACAATAATATATCTTATAATATTTAGATCCATGGAAACATAGTTTCTCTCTTTGCTTTAAATCAAATTAAACCTGAGCCCTCACTGACCAAGTCAGTGGCTAATTCAGCCTGTCAAATGGGGGATATAATTCTTCGGAACAAAGATATTTCTCCAAAATTAAAAAGGGTGTGGTCTTTAATCACTGGTGAACACCATGCTTTCCTTTGCTCCTTCCATGGCAGTGCCCTGGAATGAATTCCTCAGGTCTCAGAGTGCTGGCAGAATTTCTTAGCAAAGATCTCAGAGGCCTCTGGTCTTTTTACTAATTCTTCACAGTTATCCTGGAACCTTCCCAGTACAGGGGCACACCAGGCAAATGGGGCACAGATAGGTATAGTTTCTTAAACCTCCTTCCTTCCATTACCTTCCAGGTTCTACAAACCTCTCCTCCTAAGACATAACTTTTCAATGAGGTCTCTCTCTCTCTCTCTCTCTCTCTCTCTCTCTCTCTCTCTCTCTCTCTCTCTTTCATGGAGTCTCGCTTTGTCACCCAGGCTGAAGTGCTGTGCTGAGCCCAATCTCGGCTCACTGCAGCCTACGCCTCCCATGTTTGCTCGCCACCATGCCCAACTAATTTCTGTACTTTTAGTAGAGACAAGGTTTCACCATGTTGGCCAGGCTGATCTCGAACTTTTGACCTCAGGTGATCCACCCACCTCGGCCTCCCAAAGTGCTGGGAGATTATAGGCATGAGCCACTGCAACGGCCGTCAGTGGGGTTTTGAGACGGTCAGGTAGGAAAGACTCCCTTGCAAAACTCCAACTGGCCTATGTCTGGGAGGAATCCGCACTGGGGCGGAGCCACAGAAGTTCATGCTCTTTGCAGAGGGTAGCAGCCTAGCCCTTCCTCTTCATGAGTGGAACCTGGAATTCAGTCTGAAATGTAGGAAGCCTGCACTAGCAGGAACTCTGGCCCTGCGGAGAGTTCCTGTTCCCCCTTTTATTCTTTTTGCCCAATAAATCCCATTATTCTCACCCTTCAAGTCATCTGCAAGCCTAATTTTTCCTGGCTGTGAGATAAGGAACCCCGCTCTTAGCTGAACTAAGGAAAAAGTCCTGCAGCAGTTTTATCCTTCCGTTTTTATAAACTGTATAAACTGTCACCACCCAACTACACCCTGATGTGATGGTGGGGTTGTTGCAAAGATCCCCCGGATGAAAGCTTTTTGCAGAGAGATGATCTTGTATTTAACTTTCAAACCCCTGGCATTGGGTCAAGCGATGAACAATTGAGAGAGAAGGAAAATGAGGGCTAGGGGATTCGGGTGACTCCACAAATATCACGGAAGTCTTCACCTGGAACTGGTCACCCGGCCCACACATCCTGAAAGGTCAGTGTATGTCTTCACTTTTAATTGATCTGCCTGCCCCTCTCATTCCAGAGCTGCCGTCACTTCATGTGGCTGAGTCACAATGACCTTCTCTTGCTAAGTTTTCCCTCTGCTCGTGGCCTTTTAAGTTAGTATTCCCTCTTTGTAGGATTCTCTCTTCCTACTTCTTTCCATGATTAACCCCTTCTTATATTTCACTTTCAGACTAAAACATCAAGAGCTAACAGAACAGTTCTCAGATTGTTGTAGAAATTTTGTGATTTTGAAACCCCCCATTTCCTGCATTACATCAGTAATATATGGAATTTGTTAATTTTATAATGTATCAATTTGCTTGTCTGTTTTCTTTCAACCCTTTTTAGAAATTTACAAAAATACAACTCTTTTCTATTTCCTCATTGTTTTCTTTCTAGCATTTAGCTTTATTTCTGGTATACAGTAGGTGCTCAAACAAGGATTCCTACTGCCCCCTCCTGGGTCTGACTAATTTGCTAGGACAGCTCAGAGAAATCAAACACTTAGGTTTTCCAGTGTATTATCTTTAAAAAAAATTATAAAGGATACAAATGAACAATCAGATAAAGAGGTACATAAGGTGAGGTCGAGAAGGACCTCTGTCCCTGCTAAGGTGACTGTACACAGCCCGCATGTACACAGATGCATTCAGCAACTCAAAAGCTCATCTCATTGTCTAAGAGGCTTTATAGAACTTGATTTCCAGCCCCCGGCCCCTACCTTTCCTGGAGATGGGCAGAGGGAGAGTCTATTCTCTTAGACTCTAATCACTTGGTTTTTCTGGTAACCAGCCCCATCCGAAGGCTGTTTAAGGTCTCACTCTAAGTCCACCATTAATGTAAGGGCAGGTGTGACCAAAAGGCTTGTTATGAGTAACAGTGGAAAGGTCCCATCACTTAGAAAACTTCAAGGGTTTTAGAAGCTTTGTAAAAAACAAATATCATAATAAAGGTGTTCCTATTAACATAAGCACTTATGAAAATTGCATTTAGGAACTCTATGTCAGAAACCAGGGACAAAGACCAATATATTTGTATACAAATGTGTCTTTGTGTCTGTGTGTCATGTGTATACACATATACACACCACACACACACACACACACACACACACACACACATAATCTTGTTATATGGTAAGCAGCCTCCAAATTCCAAACATACAGTAAAAATGGGTTTTAAAGCAGCACAACCTCCAAAAGGGAGGACATAGACTTCTTGGTGTTCTTTTCAGTTACAAAAATCCTCCCCAATAGGCCCCTCAAATAATGATGTGCAGAAAAATGGAGTAAAGAGAGCAGAGCTGGGAGGCATGGTGGATGGCCTGATCAAGCGGTCATTTTATCAGCACCACCTGGACCATGGGCTGGGGCATGGTGCATAGGTCCCTTTCTCCCCTTGTCAAACAGGAGGTGTTTTCTGGTTTTCTTCTGCCACTGTCTATGGGATGTTGTAAAGTAATTCAACATACATGTGCCGGAAAGCCTGAACCCTGATCTCAAAGCTGATTTTAGCTTGTCTGTTATGAGAATAGATCAACTATTTTTTAGTTTTAACATGCAATTGTTTCATTATATTAGGTAGACTGTTAAGAAATCATATAGTTGGACAGAATGGTATGTTTATGCTAGAGGACTTACAGGTGGACTGTAATGGATGTTTGTAATTGATTCCTAACCAACATCCCTATCTTCAGTTTCTTCAGATACTAATCCCCCTCCTTTATTGCCTGCATCTTTTTTTTTTGTCTCCCCCACCCCACCGCTTTTTGTAAAGAATGAGGTCTTGCTATATATTGGCCAGGCAGGCCTCGAACTCCTGGGCTCAAGCTATCTTCCCGCCTCTGCCTCCCTAAGAGCTAGGATTTCAGGCGTAAGCCATCGTGCTCTGCCAGAGTCTAACTTTTAAAGAGAAGGGAATCAGGTCTGGACTTGACTGGCTAGATCATTTTGGAGTTACCTGAAGAAGGAAAGTATGGAGCTGTTAAAAAGTCTCTGGACTGGGCCCACCTGTAATCCCAATCCTCTGGGAGGCTGAGGCAGGTGGATTGTTTGAGCCTAGGAGTTCGAAAGCAGCCTGGGCAACATGGTGAAACCCTGTCTTTACAAAAAAAATTACAAAAAATTAACCTGTGTGGCGGTGCATGCCTGTAGTCCCAGCTACTCGGGAGGCTGAGGCGGGAGGATCACCTGAGCCAGGAAGGAGGTCAAGGCTGTAATGGGCCGTGATCATGCCACTGCACTCCATTCTGGACGACCAAGTGAGACCCTGTCTCAAAAAAGTCTCTCATTTGTTTAGCTAAAAGCACTAGGAAGTAGTGTGAAAGTTTACCATTTTCAGCTGTTTAAATCTGTCTCTACACTGTGAGGTGTTATTACACATCTATAACACAAGGACACAGTTTCCAAAAATTAGAGCTATTTAGATAGCTCTAAATAGCTTAAGACTTAAATTACTTTATTGATTGGTGATTTCCTGAGAACTGCCCCCTGCTGAACTAATTGACTGCATCTTTTTTGGAATTGTCTGACTTCACCAAGCAGAGTTATCAATCATAGTACCCCCAACTTTCCCTCCATTGTAGTGGATACACCTATCATTCAGACTTTCCAGGGAGAGAACTTTATTGCTCTACCCTGTTGCCAGGTCTCAGGGATGAATTCAAATATATTACACTCTTTTTGCAGTGATTAGCATGTTTAATGAGATTGCTTTTTCCCCATTATGAGAGCACATGCTAAGAAATTGAGTCATCTTTGACTCCACATGGAGAAACAATGCAGAGGTGCTGAGAAAGACAAATTGTCTAAGTATCTAAATGCATGCCTGCTGCAAGCCACCCATGTCACTTGACTTTACTGTTGGCTGAACCAATAACTTTCTCCTTCTAACTCCACATACCAGGGATGGTTTAGTTTTAGGTTTATAAAAGACTCCCAATTAATGGAAGACAGTCATGAAAAAAAAACCTTACATTTATTGATTATTGGTCATATATCAGTATCCTTACATGAAGTCAATGCTCAGAACAATCATATGAGGTAGAAACAATTATTATTAAGTTACTACAAATAAAGACATGGAGTCTCAAGGGAAAATGGCTTGGCTTTGTCTCAAAGATAGGAGATACTGAAATAGAGATTTAAACCCTGGCCATCTATCTCTAAAAGTTGCTGTGCACTTTAAATACAGCGTTATAAGAATAGAACATACTTCATAACTATCCTGCATTATCATGACGGTACCTTGTCTGACTGCCTAGACTCTGCTAGTATTTAAACTTCTGCGGAAAGAATGATGGTGGCATTCTGGGGCAAAGCAGGAGAAATGGCAGTGTTCTTTCTTTTCCTGATCAGTGTAGACTCTGAGGATCACAGAAGGTGAATGTGGAATATGACATGATGGTGACATGATCACCAGACGGTGAGACATCCTACCCTTCAGAGTCAATCTCTACTTATCTGTTGGAACTAATTTTAATGTCTATTGTCATTTTAGCAACATTTTAATTTCTCTCTGGCTAATTTTAGTTTGCAAGTCTTCTGGGAAGGCTTTTTGGCAGGTGCTGTATTTTTATGGATTGGACTTTTGAAAAACGCTTGATAGTGTAAAGATGAGAGTTATTTGGAGGTTATTAATTAAGCAAATATTTCCTAAGCATCTACTGTGTACTTAGTAAATTTAAAAGGAGAGAACAGGCAAAGATAAATATAGAATTAACATGATATCCAGCCTTTTCTTTAGAAAAGTTATAAAGTCATTAGAGAAATCAAACAAATATATGTGAAAAATTGCTGAAGGTTATGAAAGTAGCCTGGTCTTGATGGGAATTCATTTGACCGATTTGTTGTTCCTCGTGCTGAGCTTATTTGCAAGTAAGGTGAGCCTTTATCCATAAATTGCAAGAATCAAGTAATTCTTTAAAATATTTGGAATCAAAGATTAGTGACCAAACTTAGATGTCACTAGATAACCTGATGGAGACTGTTTCAACTGCAAATTCATGAATTCTGATTTAGTGCTACTGAGTCAAATTTATGGATAGATATTGGGAATCTGTATTTCCTATGTAGACACACTGAAAGACTTCCACTTCCAGGAAGATGAAATTCATGTACTTTTCTTATTTTTTCCACCAATTACAGTTAAAAACCCTGGACAACACACACACACACGCATACACACACACACACACACACACACACACATATCCATGGATATATATATATAGGTGTGTGAAAATGTTGAGTCCCCTTGACCATAAGTACCCAGAAGCCAGGGGTTGTATCTTAACAATTTCTATACACACAGCACCTGTAATCCTGCTCATCTGAGTCAAAAACCAATAAACAGTTATTCAGTGGATGAATTTCTCTCCTTAGTCTTTCAAGAGTACAATTAAGTCTTGAGAAAGAAACTGCTGTGCTATTCGTAGCCATTGGATCAGGTACTAAATGTGCCTCTTTGGACCAGAACATTCACAGCCAGCCATAACAAGTTCTCTTTAAGGAAGAGACATCTTCTCCCCAAGCAATTTGAATCCAGCTTTTTATCACTTCACAGCAGACCAGCACTTGCCCGAGATTTTCTTTTTAATGATTTATTAATGCGGTTGGCATCTGACAGTTTGAATATTTTAATTCTGCTTGATCTTAATGCTACTTTTGACCCTGTTGATTATAACATCCTCCTGGATCACTTTGAATATTATGTCAGCTTAGCTGAATCGACTTTAAATGGGTTTCACTTGTGTTTGCTCAACAGCAATCACCCTTCTTGATGAGAGGGTGATTTTCTGCTTTCCTTCTCCTGTGCGGACATACTGTTCGGATCCTCACTGGAGAGGGCTGCATTCACGCTTTTCTTCGTAGCTTCTCCCGACAACGCTGTAATCCTCTGGAGTAGAAGAAAAAAGTGGAAGGTAAGAATCTTTGATATCAGCCTTCAGGCATTCAAATCTGCCTCCATGTGACAAGTTGGTTTATCGCTCAGCTTCTTGGGTCCCAGCTCTCTAAGTGGAGGTAATTATACCTACCTCACACTGTTTCTGTGAGGATTTTCAGCGTGTCTAGGACATCATGCTAGCCCTGACTTGAGGCCATCTTCCTGGAATGACATTTAAGGAGAAGTCCTTGTAAAAAAAAAAAGTCATCTGCCTGTTCAGCACTGAGGTAGCAGCGCCCGTGAAACCAGGATAAAAATTAACAGTTACTCCAGACTTTAGAATCTTCACACATTTTATTTTATTCTAATAATAATTTTTTAAAAATATATTATTCAAAGATGTCTGCCTTCTACACTATATTATAAATTCCTAAGAGGCAGGGACCTCTCAAGCTTTTAGCTTTGAATTTCCTTATAACTTGAGTCACCATATAATTTATGATCCACAGCTGAAAACATTTGTAAAGAAAATGGGGTGATACTAATAATTATTTCAGGGATGGTGAGTCAAAAACCAAGACTGTCCTAACTAAGTTGGCATAATTACTCTACGTATAAGCCCTCGCACAAACGTATTCACATAGGAAACCATTAATAAATTACTAACATTAAAAATGTATAGATCAATTCATCACAAATCTAAAGTAACATTTTCAAATTCAGATTATTATACCACTCGGATATTACTAACCTGTAGTCCTTATATACTTGTCTGGTATAAAAAAAAAATCTGTTTTCCAGAATAGACATAGCAGTATCTCCTTGGATTGCTTCCTGCCTCAATACTCACATCCTCAGCGCTGCTGGGTGTGCTTGACCTTCTGTCCTAAATCCCTTAAAATCTGCTTCCTTCCTGTCTTCCTCATAGATGCTGCCTTCCAACTATTCTAATTATGAATATTAGAAAAGTTTCCAAAGTGAAATTCTTCTCTTTGTCTTTGTCCGAAACAAACACATTATTTAACTAATTACAGTTAATTAATTAAATTTATTAATTTAATTTAAAATAATTAAAGTATTCTATACATATTTTTTAGAATTCTATTATTTAAAAATTTTTAATATTGCTCCATTGATATTTATTGTAACACTTCAACCCAAAACCATGGACAGTTGTCAGTCTGGCTTCGAAATGCAATTGAATCCCACAGTCTGTTTTCTACCTTTAGGCAGTGTTATAGATCCTCCTCTAGCTAATGTTTCCCTGATTTTTTTAATGTCATCACAATCTCTTTTATCTTTCTTCTAGAATCACCTTTCTATTTTCCTTACTTGAAGAATTTCTCATTTTTATTTTAACTACAATTCATTTGGTGTCTACTCTATGAGAGCATTCTGCCCCCCCCTTAGGAAGAAGTGGGAATCACTTCCTTTAAGAGTCCAAAACCTTTCCCATCTCTCTAAGAAATGGTGATTACTCTAAATGCACGTATCTGCACTGGAGTGTGATCCTTATGGACAATGAGTCTATTTTCTGAACCTCTTTATTTCCAGATTCTTGAAAACATCTTGTAGGTATTGAATATCTGTGTATTGCAAAGATAATAAGAAAAATGAAAAAAAAAGTACAGTTTCATGATTTCTGTGCACCTTTTCAACATCCTCATACTCAGCATAGTTAATGCTGCTTCTGCTGATGGGGATATAAAGGTCCTATTATGTTGTTATTATTGTTGTTGTTTTCAGTGACAGTAACATGAGCAAACTCCATTTTCTGATTACCAGTTGTGGTTCAAACATTATGCTAATAGATATTCATTGAGCACCTCTGTTTACCTATATCTCTTATAGGTGGGACAATGATAGTAACAATTCTAATACAATTTATAAATAATTTACTATGTACTAGGCACTGTTCTCAATAAGCACTTTATAATAAGTTGATTTTTTTGAGACAGAGTTTCGCTCTTGTTACCCAAGCTGGAGTGCAATGGCGCGATCTCGGCTCACTGTAATCTCTGCTTCCTGGGTTCAGGCAATTCTCCTGCCTCAGCCTCCTGAGCAGCTGGGATTACAGGCGCGCACCACCATGCCCAGCTAATTTTTTGTATTTTTAGTAGAGATGGGGTTTCACCATGTTGACCAGGATGGTCTCGATCTCTTGACCTCGTGATCCACCTGCCTCGGCCTCCCAAAGTGCTGGAATTACAGGCTTGAGCCACCGCGCCCAGCCAATAAGTTGATTTTTTTTTTTTTATAGAGAAAGGAAATTACCCAGAGCCACAAAATTATTAAGAGGTGAAACTAGGAATTAATCTTGGAAAATCTGACTCCTGTGTCTACGTCCTTAATAGCTCTGTTATCCTGGAACAGGCCAGACCAAGCCCCTTTTCACATAAAGGAAAAAGAAATAGATAGTGAACAATTGAGTATGTAATAAAGCGTACTTTCCAGAAAAATCAATAATTCAGAATGGGAAGTTATTTGCAGAGGCTAATGCAAGGAGATAGAATAGAGGGTGATGAGCAGCAAAGGCTGGGTGCATGGGCCATAGAGGAGGTGAGACCTGAAAGAGAGTCAGCCAGGTGGGCTGCCTCCCTGCTGGAGGACCAACAGGCATCGGTATGTCTGGGATCTCATTAGTATGAGATGCTTAAGCCCCAGGAAGATAAACCTGTGTGCCTCAGACACAGTGAGCAGCAGGGTGGGGAGTCATAGAAACAGGCTGGGGCAGAGTCCAGTGGAAGGAGCCTTGGCCTGGTGTGTGTTTGTCTTTCTTGGCAACTGCAATGGAAAGACAATGCAGGGCTTAAAGACAGATGTAAAGTAACATTATTAATATTTTTTAAACACTGTTGTATGGATAATGGATTTCTGGGTGAAGACTAGAACCCCAAAAGCCAGTTGGGACTTCATTGTGAAATCCAGCATTACGAAGACGATGATTTGAATCGCCTATGGCAGTGTTGCTGCATATAAGTATATGGACAATACTGAGAGCTTCATATCTTGTGCTCATCATAACTTTATGAGGTAGCTTCATTTTCCCCAATTTAAATATGAGGAAACGGGCTCAAAGTGATTTAGCATTTTAACTAAGGGAAGTTGCTGCCCACTGTCCTGTTACACAATCTGAGTAGGGACTTGAACCTAGATCTGTCTGGTTCCAAAGCCCATGCCTTTGATTTTCTGACATTTCTGGGAGAAGACAAGACTCTCCAAAGGCTCAGAAGATGCTGAGGCTGCTATGCCTCATGATAGCATCAGCAATGGAAACCAGGAGTGCAATGCACTATCCAAAGAATATTTGTAAAAACTACGTGCAGCTGAAGAAATCCCTGGGAAAGGAAGCACTGTTCATAAGGGCAGCTAGCATAGGTTAGCTTTGGTTATAGCTGTAATGATGATAATCTGACCATACCTGATGTGGTGGCTTCCTGTGCCTGGACTCACTGGGAACTGAAATGACCTCAAGGATGGCAGATACATTTGGTGTTTCAGGGCCTGGACAACCAGGTAGAGATCCAGTCTCACAACAGGACGAAACTAGAAAGTGGAATATTAAAGAGAAAAATGATCTCACAGACTATAATCAGGGTCAAAGAGGGACTTGGTATTATTTCTGGAACACAGACTAATGGGTTGAGCAGATGATCAGGAAACTCTGTGTTGAAGTTCATCTCCTGAATGCCAGGTCTGAAACCATCAACAAATATCTGCAATGATGTCTTATCAGTACCGTGATAGGAATATGTGCAGGGCAATGTGGAAGCACACAGAGAGAGATTTTAACTTAAGGGTTTAACAGCAACAAAAATATTGTGCCGAGTTAAAATATTAGTTAATGGGTGGTGTTAAAGTGAGGGAATGGGCAGTTTCCCTTTTCCAAAACTTATGTCATGTCACATATATGATCTCAGCTGCATTTCTTGAGAGCCATACACCTTGATTATTCTTGTTCTATGGAAGAGGAAACTGAAGCTTAGATAAGTTAAGCATTTTACCCAACATCACCCCTGGGGAGTTGTACTCTCACCTGCGGAAACTTGCAGTCTGTATCTTCCACCCTCTGCAAGCAACTCCTATGGGGATGAAATCTAGAGAAAAAAATGGAATTATTCTTAAAGAGGCAACACTACAGGTCACAAAGGTCATGAGAATGGAAGTGGGGAAAGATAGTTTGTTTGCAGAAAACAAACTCTACTAGGTATATTTAGGCTCACATAGAAATTTTGCCTTGTGTGCACTGACAGATTTTAAACTAAGTCCCATCATGTTTTGTTTGGGACTATCATTTGTTTGTTAGCTTTCTTCAGGATTGGCTCAGAAACAAAAATGGCACCTAGACAAGACCGCATGAATAATTTTATGTTCAGAGTGCTGGAAAGCGGGGAAAAATCAGGACAAGACTATAGAGTTCCCTGAACTTTAGTTGACACGGAATTAGTAGATAATTTGGCCAGTATTTAATTTGTGGTAGCCTTTATTCTTATTCTCAGGAGTCATGAAAACTGAACATATTTTTTCTCTCTTTAAACCTTATTTGGTTATATGTAAAATAAGGCTGAAAAAAATACATGATGGCTCATTTCACTTTAAATTACTAATTCTTTTATATAACAAAAGCAAAGCATCACTAATTTGAAACCCAATTATTTCCTGAGAAGATAAGGAAAGTATACTATGATTTAATTTTTAAAAACTATATGCAGCTATAATTAATAGCATAAAACGTCTTCAGATATAAAATTTAATCTCCTCATCTCATTGATCCGGATCTCCTCCTGTCACATTTCCTAACTGTAGCAGTACCCATCAAGTTGTGCAATTCCAAGTCTTACCAAATACAACCACAGCCATTCAATGTTTAAAGTACGTAGGCTATTTCTTTAATGCATTGATCCCTCTACTGAAAGACTTATCATTTCTCACTTGAGTTACTACAATGCCACCTTCCACTGGGCTTCTGCCTGACGCCTTTATTTTCTTAATTGTCCTTGCACACGTTTGTCAAACTAATAATTTAAAACAAATATCCAGTGTCATCTTATTTCTGTTGCAAATAATTATGGCTCCTTATAATTTTCTGGGGAAAGTTTCAACTCCCTGTCTTAATGTGGAAAGCCCTTTATAATTTATATGTGTCACATCAAGTAATACCTTCGGCCAGTCTCTAATTCACATGTACTATTGCAGCCAGAAGAAGTGATTTAAAATTTCATGAAAATAGCAAATTGATAAAACTATGCCTTCTGAATTCTTCTTCTTCTTGCTTAAAATATCCTTCCCACTTCCATTCTCATGACCAGCCCTGGCATTGCTATTCGGTTATTGAGATTCAGCCCAAATAATATATTTTTTCCAAAACTTCCCCTACTTCAGTGTCCTACTCCCAGATCTCTGGGTCCCTCTTGCATTTCGATGACATTGCAGTGTTCCTACATTTTACATCCATGATAAAAAAGTACCATGTATTCCTGTTATTATCAATTTTCTTGTAAGCCCAAGAGTAAACTTCCTAATTGTTAGCATTTTTAATGGCTTCTCTGTGTATTATCAGACACTAGAACTGTGTTTTGGGAGAGACTAGGTAACATAAAAGTTTTTGAATAGCTAGTTACTGAGTTTCTGGTCTTTTATCAGTAAAGAAGTTCAATAAAATGTATTGAAGACAGCCGGGCATGGTGGCTCAAGCCTGTAATCCCAGCATTTCGGGAGGCTGAGGCGGGTGGATCACGAGGTCAAGAGATTGAGACCTTCCTGGTCAACATGGTGAAACCCCGTCTCTACTAAAAATACAAAATAATTATCTGGGCATGGTGGTGCGTGCCTGTAGTCCCAGCTACTGGGAGGCTGAAGCAGGAGAATTGCCTGAATCCAGGAGGCGGAAGTTGCTGTGAGCCGAGATCGTGCCATTGCACTCCAGTCTGGGTAACAACAGTGAAACTCTGTGTCAAGAAAGAAAAAAAGGTATTGAAGACATAGAATTTGTTAGTTCAGGTTGCAATATGTGCATGAATACTCTTGTGACAAATAAAGTGTCACCAATTATTTCATTCAAAATTTCTACAATCCTAACAGGTGTTCTCTCCAGTTACATGTTCATGGATGAGATAATGCTGTGTTTTGTATAGTCACCTTATAGAAAGCCATAGTATTGATAAAGTCAGTTGTGTCACAGTGAATGATGGATAGCAACATTATTGTCTGCAGAAAGAAAGAATTTAGGTTTTGGTTAGTTTTGAAATGTTTTTAGTGCCATAATATTTATGATAGCCAGATAACTTAACAAACATGATGCAAGTTCTCCAACTGTCGTTGTCACTCTCTTCCTGATGTTACTGTGTGCAAAGTGATGATCTAATCTCCTGAAATGTGAAAATTCCTGGTTATAAAAAGTACTGCCAGGAATTCATTTCCGTTCTCATATTTTCATTTTATCCTTTAAACTAAGACATCAAGCCAATCAATGCCAACACACTGAAAAGGATGCTACTTCATTTCATGAGCAATCACAACATTTTATCTATGCAAAGTGAGATCATAAGAATAATTAGGTCTTATGCCTGAGGCTCAAAGCAATTCTCTGTGAGTGGCAGGAAGGACATTCTTCCATCCTTTATCTCCACCTGGATATATGGATGCAATATGGTTCACAGCACTTCAAGGAAGAGGGAACTTCAACCTCATTCTATTATAAAACAGGCATATGAATATCAATGGTCAATTTAAAATGTTTTTGGCATATTTTTTTACTCTTTGTAAGACGTTCGTTTTCACTCTAATGCAAGAGAGGAGAACAAAATTAATGTACATGTCTCGGTTAAATACTTTATGAATGCTTTAATCCACACAACTTTATGTTGTTACCACTGCAGTCTCTGTTACTCAGATGAAGAAATGATGCTCTGATAAGTAACATAAGTCCTACTCTTTCTCTTTTAAAAAATTGCAAGTAGGGTGTATACTAACCTTCCCATGTAGAAGTCTTTTCTCAATGTTCAAATATATATTTGATCAGCTGCCAGAAGGACTGGCTCAGACAGAACTGAATGTCTCACATGGGTATTTGGGGACAAAAAGTTCGGATCTATCAAGATTGTGGTTTTATTCTTTTAACACATATTTATTTAGAATCCACGTAGCAGGCACTGTGCCAAGTGAACAAGATAGGTCAGTTCTTTATCCTCAAAAGGAAGATAGCATAGTGGACAATATATGTGTGGTCTGATGCCTGCTGGTGTGGAGGGGAACTACTAGGAAAACACATATAGCACACCTCACAGTGTCTGAAGGGAACGCCTACAGGACTGCAAATGCAGGTTACTTAACAAAATGTAAAAGATGTAATCTGAAAGAGACATCTTAGAGGAAAGGCAAAACCCACCTGGGAAACTTCACAGGTCACTGTTTGAGGAGCTTAAAGCAGATGAGGGTCAAGGTATGAATACAATGTATGTGGAACCAAGGAGACTGGGGAATGGGAGGCAGGATAAGAACAGAAAGCAGGGAGAGAGTATAAAAAGGATTATTTGGAGAAATCTAAATCTAGGGTCCTGAATAAGTTTTCGATAACATGGTGGTGCAGGCTTTTTGCATGTAGCCTTGTATCTTTAATAGACCGAGGAGGTGAGGGGCATGACAAAGATGCAGGGGGGAGTATAAGAGGAAAATTTTCTGAAACTAGTGAGGTAACGTGAACTCCCATTTTTGTTTTATGGTACAAATCCATAACAGTTAAACAGTGGTTGCACCATTTATTGAACACTTACTGTTTGCTAGTCTCTACTACCAGTATTTTTATGATTTAATTGGTCACAAGAAATCTCTTCTGAAAATGTTATTATCCCAATCTAAGGATAAGGAGACTTAACAAGTCTAGGAGATTTAGCTAAATTTTTTGTAGAGATAGTAGATGAAAGAGCCGACATTAAAAGAGTTGTTTAAGATTAATTTATTCTGTAACATTTTTGTGAAACCAACTGACTGAGCTTTACAAGCATATTCTACTTGAAAACTCCTAGCAAAATTTTGAGGAGTAATTAATTATCTCATCTTGTAGATTAGGAAACTGAGGCTTAGATTTTTCAGAATGTTTTCCTAAACTGCAAACATAGTAAGTGATAGAATCAACATTCAATCTGAATTAACTCAGAGAGAGTTTGAGTGACTACTACAGACAGATACATATTACATGTTCTCACTCAGATGTGGAAACTAAAAAAGGTTGATCTTATAGAAGAAAACAGTAGAACAGAGGGGGAACAAAGGGTTAGGGAGAGATTTAAGGATTCAAAATTGCAGCTAGATAGGAAAAATACGTTCGAGTGTTCTATAGCACTGCAGAATGACTAATTAACAATAATATATTACATAGTTTCAAATAGCTACAAGAAAGTTATTAAATGTTCCTAACACAAATAAATGATAAACGTTTGAGATGATGAGTATGATAATTACCCTGATTTGATCACTATACATTTTATGTATGGTAACTTCATTATGCACCGTGCAAATATGTATGATTTTTTATGTGTCCATTGCAAAAACTTAAAAAGAATTCAGAATAAAACCCAGGTACTTTGTCTTGAACAAAGTAGACCCCGATCCATACGTGTTGAATTGCAATTGAATACATCTATCTGTTGTTTTAAAGATATTATACTTTCCACAAATAAAATTATTTTTAAATTTACAAAAAGGAATGATGGACAGGAACAAAGCAGAAATATTTGCTCTTTTAGATCCAACAGACCAGTTTGTGGAGAGAAATAGTGAAGAAAATCAAAATGGTTCAAGAGGTGAGATCACAGAGATCCTTGAGCCCATTTTTAAAGGTTTTGGATTTTATCCTTAAATGCAATGAAAAAACAGTGGCTCATTTCAAACAGAAGAATTACAAGGTATGACTTATATTTTCAGAAGCCCCTACTGGCTATGGAGGAAGAATGGACAATAAAAGACCATATAGAAGGTTTTGAATGGAAAGCAGGCATCGGATATTATCAGCTTGGACCTGAATAGTGGCAATGAAGACAGAAATAGCATAATAGTATTGGCAGTAGAATTTCTGGGACTCAATTAGTTTTAAATATACAGAATTCATGGGATCAAGATCTTTATGATGATTCTAAAACTTCCACTGCTATAATTTTAAAAAGCAACCCAACTAGCAGTCAAGTCACATAGGCCAACTGCTTATTTCTTGATGAGACTATCTGTGACTAAAATACCTGTTGCGTTTTCTAGCCCTAGTTCAGCTGAGTACAACAGGGAAAGACTTCTATTCCTTGCTGGCCAAAAAACTACTGTGATCTCAGTAAAACGAACAAACTGAAAATCCGTTCACTTGAGAACTCCACAGCTTCATCAGAGGAGTGCCCATCTGATTGTCTGAGCTGTCAATATGTTTCATTAACTATGAAACAGTTGGGTTTTCACGACATCTTCATTAAGATTAGTCAAGGTGCTGATATACCAGAATGCAGATTGTGAGGATTTCCTGCAAGTCCCCAGGAGGTAAGACAGTATTTGCATGGGGCGGTAATTTGGCATAGTGCCAAGCCATGCTACAGTAAAGGCTCTGTTAGCATTTCTTCTTGAAACCATATTTTCTGCGTTGACTATCTGGCAGTTTTGGATTGCCTCAGGCTGATAATTGGCAACCGCGCTGTTAGACCAGATGGCATTTATTTATTTATTTATTTTATAAAGGAAAGGGAGGAAAAAAGCATGATGCAAATTGGAAAGTCCATTTTTAGTTATAGAACAGAAAAATAAAGGAGAAAAGAAATTGATTTTAAGCAGTTCCAGATGTTACATGCTTTTTATTTGTAAAGACACGTCTAAAAAGAGGTGGCATTAAAAAAAGAGAAGGAAGTTTTAAAAAAAGAAACCACGTACTAATGTTCAGTTGGATTTACTTCTTAAGAGTTTGCATTTACAATGAATAAGCATTTTTTAAAGAAGAGAGAGAGACAAAATCACACAATTTACATATGAATAATTACTTTCATACTGTGTACACATGAGGAGAACAGAACAGCTTCAGCTGCTAAAAGTTCCATAATGTTGTGTCTTAATCACATAGCCTCTCTGGCCCACCTTGCTTATTCTAGAAGCCATCTGTGAGGTTCTATTGTGTTAATCCTCCTTCAGCTGTTTTCTTTTGCCCAAAGCAGGACTTTAATTAGCACCCATTAACAGAGTGCCAAGAGCATCTTCCATCAGCTTTTCATCTCACTTTAGATAGAGAAGAAATTATGATTCCTATAATAAATTGTGCCTTGTCTTGAAACTGTATGCCAGGATTCTCCCTGCCTTAAATTCTAATGTTCTGGCTCACAGAAGATTAGATGTGTACCGTTCTAAGGAATCAGCATAAGGCACTGTAGTGGATGGGTCTGGGGCAGATGTGTTACCTTGGGAGTCTTGTTGCATATTGACCTACTTACCTGCCATTCTGCTTTGTATCCATACCATGCAGACAACTCATTTTGTTCTTGAGAGACACCCCATCTTGTAGGGTGGGACTTCAGACATGATATTTCCAGGAAGCTACCCCATGTTGCTAATACAGATGATATGCTCCACTTTGATGGACAAGACTCAAGGTTACCATTAAAGGTCTTCATTGGAGCTGTGTTCAAGTACTTATCAGCTATGTCATGCTGGACAGGTTATTTTTTCTCCCCGATCAGAGTCTCTGTCAGAAAACTGTTACATGCTGTTGTGGAATTGTTACAGTAATCACTTTAGAAACGTCAGTGTGAAAAACCTGTACGAATCAGGAAAAATGATTTGGGATTCCGAGTCTATTCTGCCATTTACAATCTATGACAGTACCTAATACAGCTAAGCTAATGTTTCCTTATTTCTAAGTGTTATCACTTTATTGGACAGTTATTAGAATTAAATTATACATTATATATAGCTATGATATGCCTAACACAGTGCTTGAAATTTAAGTGGCACAGAATAAATAACAGGTCATTCTGCTACCTTGGTTTCCTTCTCTGGGCAAATTAAATTTCACCATGCTCATAGTTAGGAAACAGCAAGCATGTAATTAATATAAATTGAGTTGAAAAATAGACTTATTTATTATTAAGTGATTTCTATGTGTCGGTCACCTTTCTAGGCACAGAGACTGGAACAACCAACAAAACAACAGTGTCTCTATGCTTGGAGGAATAAAAGGCAAAACAAAAGACAAAACCCATGACTGTGCAAATAATAACATGATTCAAACCAGATATCTGATCATGCCCTTCTCTGCCAGAAACCGAGTTTTCCATCATAAAACATTCCGAAAATCACTATAGCATAGAAACAGACTTGTAAGAAAAAAATAGTGGAGAAAAACAAGCCAATAATTGAAAGGTTGTCTTTGCTAAACTGGAAAATGATAGAACCCACAAATACTAGCACATGAATATTTTTAACTTCATCACTGATTTAAGAGTTGAGTTAGGTTTGAAATGATAAACTGACATTGACTATCTGACAATGATAAGAAAAAATCAGAAACTATCAAACTCACAAAATAAAATATATTATTTAAAGACAAAGAATCTATTTAGTACAAAGCTGATTCTCTCATTTGACAAGAATGTCATTTGAATTACAAAAATGGAGGCCCAAAAATAAATTTGAGTAGCTTTGACTGTAATAGAGAGAATAAATATATATATGATATGTAACATATATATATGACATATATATATGTTATATGATATATATACGATACGTATATATCATGCGATACATAACATATGATATATATGATATGTTATATATGATATATAACATATATGATATATATAATATATAACATATATATGATATATAACATATATCATATATCATATATAACATATATATGATATATATAACATATATATGTTATATGATATATATATACGATACATATATATCATACGATACATAACATGATATATATATGTTATATATATCATATGTTATATATGATATATATCGTATATATCATATGTGTTATATAATATATATCGTATATATCATATGTGTTATATATCATATATATGTCATATATATCATATATATGCTCTAAGAACACAGAAATATAATTTGTATATGCATATACATTTAAACAGGACAAACTGAATAAAACTCTGCATGTGTGACTGCATGTTTGCGTTGTGTGCGTGTGTGTCTGTGTTTAGTGTTGAGAGTTCAGTGAGTAAAAATCGAGACTGAGCCATGTCCAAGTTGTCTTGAGTTAATGCCAACACAGAGATAAATTGACAGAAGAGACAATCACCTGTAAGATAAGGGTAGAAAAGACTTCAGGATTAAATTGCCTGGGTTTGGGTCCTGGATACATAAATATTCTTGAGCAAGTACCTTAAAATGCTTGGACCTCACTTCCTTATCTGAAAACCAGGAGAAGTAGCATTTACCTTGCAGTATTGCTGTGATGACCGAATGAGTACAAATAAAGCAGTTGAGGTAGACCCTATCTGTTTGTTACTTATTCATTCTTTTTTTCATTCACATGCTTATTAGTCCCTTGTGCGTATCAGACAGTTCTGAAGTCAGGAATTGAAAAACATGAATCAGGCTTCTACCTTCATGGGGCTTATGGATAGAAGATAAACAATTTCCCCTGCTTTAGTGAGTGCTGCAGTGGCAGGCATGATTTAGATACCTTCCTCCCTCTGCTACTCGTAAGCAAATGCGAAATCACTCTACTAACCTGATTATGCTGAGAACGCAGCTCTCCTAAACTCCTGCACTGAAACTCATTGCAATTCTCTCCCTTCTTTGTTTGAAATGCCTGGGAGGAAAAATGAGCAGGATTACGGTGGAGAGAAGATAATCGCATGGAAAGAGAACCCAGCAGAGGGAGGACACTGAAGCTCTCTGAGTCTGCATACATTTTGGTTGGAACATTGCTATACATTGTTTATGTTCCCCCAAAATTCATATGTTGAAATCCTAACCTTAAGGGGATGGTATTTGGAGGGGGACCTTTAAGAGGTGATTTGGATAGGAGGGTAAATCTCTCATGGATGGAACTAGTGATTTTAAAAAAGAGACCTCAGAGAGCTCCCTCATAACTTTCACCACGTAAGGACAGAGCAAGAAGGCACCATCTGTAAACCAGAAATCAGATCTTCACTTGACACCAAGGCTGGTGCCTTGATCTTGGAATCACCAGATCCAAATCTGTGAAAAATAAATGTTTGTCATTAAGCTACCTAGTCTACGGTATTTTTATTATAGCAGCCAGTACTGACTAAGGAAAACATTAAACCTCACACAAGGCATAGAATGTAGGTTTGAGCAGCTCTCATCTCCAGCTTAAGTGAAAAGAAGCTACAAATGACATAGGATTAGACAGAATAACTTACAGTGTGGGATTGTGATTTTGAGGCATCATGGAAGGGTTGCAACATGTGCAGTTTATTTTGAAAAAATACATAGAACTGATTGATATACTTCTGGAATTCATTGCAAATGTTTAAAAAAATCTATTTTATTAAGTGGACTTTCAGTAGTTAGATAATATCCACTGAAAACATTACTTTCTCTGCTCCTTGATTTTTGATGTTGCTGTTGTTATCATAAGGACAGGTTTCTAAACAGACTTGAGACCAATTTGACCACCAGTCCCCATACAGAACCATGAAAAAATGGAATACTTTGGGGGAAGAGGAAGTGAGAAGTGTAGTTAGTCCTCAGTACTGTCATATAGGCTGTGGTGCTTGAATTTCCTGGTTATATTAATTGTGTCTCTTTCATTAGATTATCAGAAGATGGAACATGTAAATGTTCTGGAAAGATATCACCTAAAATGAAATGAAACAGTATCTTTGAAAAAATGTTAGATTTGTACATTGTAAATGTTCCCACTTGCCAATATATCTCCATGAAAAAATTCTGATGCAGAAATTAGACCCTTATCTAACTGATGCGGAAATTAGACCCTATATAGTGCTAAGTTATTTTATTTTATTAATATTTTGAATACCTAAATTTATCTATAGGCCTGAAAAATGTACACTAAGAATAAAGGAAAGGGAATGTAAATGAAACAAAATATATGCCCATAAAGACACATAGTGCATCATTAAAAGAAATAGTTCTTAAACTCTTTACTTGACATGAGAGAAATTGGAGTGAACATAGTACAGTCAACCAATCAGAAGGCAGATTTACTTAATGGAGAAATGCACTAATCTGCATACGGAATGCTTTTTAAAATTAGGATTTAACAAGAAAAATGAAAAGAAAGCAATCTGGTTAATTAGAGAACACTAAAGATGTGGTAAAAATAGCCAAGTCTAAAATTGGTTTAAGGGTATGTGGTCCTTGAAAGAAGAGACATCCAGATGACCACAAACTAAGATAAATAAAGCATTTTATGGAGTAAGTATAGAAAATGGTAACTGTCATTTTAAATTGCTTATAAAGAATTACAGTACAATAAGGTTGTGGTTAAAAAAAGAACAGGAAGTTAAATCTTAACCCAAAATGTGATTGAATAAATCTCAATCCTGGATATTCTTGTCATATTCAATTTTAATTCAAGTATTCACATTAACATGCTATGCAATCTTGAAAACACCACCTAACCTTTTTAGACCTGTTTGTACTGTAAGAAAATAAATTTGAAGCATACTTTTAGAGATAATAATATATTACTCTATAGCAAACCTCTGGTTATTTGGAATTCTCAGAAAACATTTTCCATATCATTGAAAATGTACTCATTTCAGTGCTAAAATTTATCATTCAGCCATTTTTACTAGATTTATTTTTAGCATATACATGTTATAATCCGGTTTCTGCTTTCTTATGTATATGATACTAAATGCCTTTGGCTCTTCTTAATAAATTTGTGTTTACAAGAATTGAGAAATTCATGATGTTTTATTGTGATTCTACAGTCTAGGTCTGTGTGTAAAGTTCACACTCTGCCTCTGCTCACATTTGACTGCCAGCTTCCAATGGCTCTTCTGTATAACAGCTGATGTCTTTCTTCTTATAAGCAAGCTTTGGTTAAACTTGTATAAAAGCCATCTTATGGTAGTTTGGGAAGGTGGGGAGTTATTTCAAGTAGAGGATATACCTTTGCCATATGGATTTATATAAAGCTAACTTGACTCTTTAGAAAGCATTTTTCTTTCAACAATCTTGATCATAATGGAGACTTTTGGGTAACTGAGCTCTAAGAGAAGGTACATGTCATAGCCTGGAAAAGTTTTCTTTGCTGATCTGGCTAATAGCACAATTAGTCAGGCATAGTTGGTCTTTGGATGCCCTAATTCTTCACATGGAACACTTCTGTTCACTTTCGAAAAAGCCAAAAGGATTTCTTGCCACCTTAACTCTCAGATGGAGAAAAAGTAAAGCATTATTGATCTTAATGTATTTCATCTTCCCACAATATTTGCTATTTTCAAATAGGATCCTAGAGAGGGTAGAGCTTACCTCCAAAATCAAAACAAAATAAAAGAAAAAGAAACGCTGATGAAAGTTATACTGGACTTTCAGAGGTAGAAACTTAAATTCAGAAAGAGAAAGAAGTGAATATAAAACTCAATCAAATAAGTGTCAGTAAGAATCACAGCTGTGCTAGACAGGAAAAATGTAAAACATATTCAGGATAGGATCAGACAATAAATGGACAAACTATATCCTATTGTTAAAACAATAACAACAACAAAACACTGGCTTAATAACTAGATTAGCTAAAACTTGAATTCAAGGAATGTGAGCTATTAGACATCATTTGGCGATCACGGCTTTAGAGATCTTCTTCACATTTCTCCATATAAAGATGCTAAAAAAGAAATCACTCCTACTATCTGCAGCTCTAATTCTTATGTGTCTGTGAAAATGTTGGTTAATATGAAACTCCAGTTTGCTTGGTAAATCGGTAATCTCAAGTTTGCTAAGTACCGAACATTTTTGTTTTGTTTTGTTTTTGTCCAGGCTCACAAATCTAACGTCAACATTATATCTCCACATGATATTTAATTTTAGTTCCTAAACTTACAGCCCAAACTGAATCCCCTCCTTTCCCTTAAACTGGCTTCTGCTACAGTCTTCTTTTCTGGTGGCTCAGACCAAACATCTTTCACTAATAGATTAGAATTTGGAGTCAATTCCTTGGGTCTCCTTTCTAATATATTCAGAATACGACCACTACTCATCACCTCTACTGTTTCTTCCCTGGTCAAAACACCCATCAACATTCGTGTGGAATGTCGCAGGATGCTCTGACTGTCCTTCTGGCTTCTGCCCTTGCATTCCCCATCGCTCTACACACAGTCTCACCTAACACAGCAGCTAGAGTTATCCTGCTAACCTTGTATTACGTCATGCCACCTCATGCCATTCCTATGCTCAGTGCGTTGCACTGAGTTTTCTTCTCATTCAGAATCAATGGTCAGGAAAACCCCAGCCAGCCTAGATCTCATTCTCTCTCTGACCTCATTCCCTTTCCTTTGGTTCCCCCTACTTGGGGCACACTGGCCTTTGGGCCACTCTTCACCATGCCAGCTGCATTCCTTTCTCAGGGCCTCTGTGTTTGCTCATCCCTCTGCCTGGAGTGCTTCTGACCCAGATATCCATGGGCTGACTTCTTTACCTCCTCCAGGTGTTTCCTCAATGGTCACCATTGACAGGCGCTCTTTCCAGACTGTGCTGTGTAAAAGTGCCACCATAATACCTCAGAAACTCTCTATCCAAGGTTCCTTTCTTCATGGTAATCTCCTTCTGACATAACACATGATTTAATTAGCAGTTCTTTGTTGGTCTTTCTGCTTTGTATTCCTTTTGCGTTTAAGTTTCATGAGGTTGGAGACGCTGGATTTTTTTTCCCTGCTGTTTTAGATGGAGCATCTTAGATGGTGCCTGGCACATGGCAGGCTCTGAAGGTTGTATGAACGAATTGATGCATGAGTGAGTAGTTTAACCACAGGAAATTCTAGACTTAATTCTGATCATGATGATGCAAATTGTAACTCATAGTGCTAATAGTTTTGTGTTAAGTTTGGAAATAACCTGAGCTCATTTGACATTTTAATCACTTATAACTTAGAAGAACTTGGCATATTAAAGTATAATTTGACATTCTAGAGTAACAGATTAATTTGATTCCAGTTTAAAATGTGGATTAGACAATTTGATTTTGCTTGTCATTCTTATTTGAATAGTCTAAGACAATTTTACTATATCTGTGAAAAATATTACAAGGTATTTATACTTTTGATCTATTAAATTTATAAAAGTTGGTTAAGTACCTGGGAAACTTAGCTTATTAGAAAATTGAAGTACTTAAAAATAAAAATAAACACATTAAGTTTATAAATAAATTTTAAAGCAGGTAATGGAACTTAAGTTTGAAAGGTTACTTATGAGCTTTTACATACTTTTTCTGGTTATACTAATAAAAAAATAAGATTATTTGTAAATTAAATGTAAAATCACAAGAAGAAAAAAATTTTGATTTTGTAACATTAAATTCATTAAATATTAATTGTTAAACAGAAGTAAATCCATTTTCTTACTGTCATAAAATGTGCTTTCAAATATATCAAAAACACATACTGATGGTGAACACTCGTGTTGGCATAATAATATTTCTCTTTTTTTGGTGAATATTGTTGCTGGAATAGAAAATTCAGTTTTCTCTTATGTCAAAAACCAATTATGCAGAAGACTAATAATTTGATGGCTAGCTATATGTATGGATGTGTGTATGTATGTAATTATCTATTTTCATCATCATCATCATCATCAGTCTATGCTAACAAGCTGTTATAGACTGAATTGTGTTACTCCAGCATTTACATGTTACAGTCAGATCCCCAATGTTACTGTATTTGGGGTTAGAGGCTTTAAGGGTGTAATTAAGATTAAATAAGGTCATATTAGTGGGGCCCTAAGCTGATAGGTCTTGTGTCCTCAGAAGAAGAGGAAGAAACACTACAGATCCCTCTCTCTCTCTCTTCCTCCATTCCCTCTCTCTTTGGATGCACAGAGGAAAGGCCATGTGAGAAGACAGCAGAGAGGTGCCATATGCAAGGCAGAAAAAAAGCTCTCGGCAAACACCTTGGTCTTAGACATCCAGCCTCTAGGACGGTAAGAAAATAAGTTTCCATTGTTTAAGCCACTGAGTCTGTGGGATTTTGTTCAGGCAGCCCTAGGAGACTAACACACATTTTTCATTCAGGAATTAAAGGCAGAAATTTGGGATGAATCAGAGAATGTGCATTCTCCTTGCAATATGTTTCAGAGACTTCAAGTGGTGATGGAAGCAGAGCAGCTGGCAGGTTACTCAACTGGGAAAGCCTGGAACTGGTGTAGGAGCCATGTCTGGCTGATTTCTTACCCTTTAAAAGATTTCTTATGATTTGAGGACATGGTGTGCTTTCAAATATGGTATTTTATATAATCATAACAAAATTCTACCCACCATATGTGGTATATAATGTTCTGCAGAAATGCACTTAAACCACATAATACATTGACCCTTAAAAAACATGTAAGTTAGGGGCACCAAACCCCTGTGTAGTCAAGAATCCACATATAGCTTGACTTCCCTAAAACTCAACTACTAATAGCCTACCATTGACTGGAACCCTTACTGATAACGTAAATAGTTGATTAAGATACGATTTTTATGTTATGTGTATTACATACTGTATTCTTACAATAATGTAAGCTAGAGAAAAGAAAATGTTATTAAGAATATCATAAAGATTTGGGAGGCCGAGGTGGGCAGATCACCTGAGGTCAGGAGTTCGAGACTAGCTCGGCCAACATGGTGAAACCCTGTATTTACAAAAATTAGACAGGTGTAGTGGCGGGCACCTTTAATCCCACCTACACTGGAGGCTAAGGCAGGAGAATTGCTTCAACCCAGGAAGTGGAGCTTACAGTCAGCTGAGATTGTGCCACTGAACTCCAGCCTGGACTATAGAGCAAGATTCTGTCCCCCCAAAAAAAGAAGAGAAAATAATAGATTTACTATTTATTAAGAGAAAGTGAATCATCATAAAGGTCTTTATCCTCATTGTCTTTCCACTGAATAGGCAAAGGAGGAGGGAGAGGAGGGGTTAGCCTTGCTGTCCCAGGTATTGCAGAAACAGAATAGATGGAGGACACGGAAGGGAAGGCAGGACAGGCAAGCACAAGTGCTGGAAATTTCATTGCCAAAAATACATCACTTATGCCATTTTCCTTCCTGCCTTCTTGGGCTTCATTTTTCTCCATGGTATGTATTAACTATGGGGAGTATTCTAAATATTTATGTGATTGGTTTGCATTGTCTCAGGAGGACAATGGCCTTTTCTATTTTGAATATTGTATTTACAGCACCTGAAAAATTCATAATATTGAAAGAAGTGATTATATAATACATTGATAAGGGGTGAAACCCCAGCCTCAGTCAAGCATCTACTGACATGGGCTCTGGAGCTCTTTTCAGGGCCTGGACTACTGCTTTCCCCTCCCTTCTTCCCAACACAGCATTGCTCCTTGGCTTCCCCACACGGACAAGTGAATCCTTTGAACTTTTGTTTCTTTTTTCCTCCCAATGGGCTTGTAAGATAAGAGTTCCTATTAATTCAGTTTAGTAGCTTTTACCACCCAAGTTCAGAGAGGCTAAGTGATTTGGCCAAGATCACACAGGGTTATCAGTGCAGTCCTGCTTCTGACCCAGGTCTGCTGATACAGTCTCTGCTGATGGATGGCCTTTGTGGAATCTCTGCTGTGTTTCTGCTTCCCAGAGGATGCTAATTCAGTTTAAATAACAGAACTTGGCAAGAATGTTTTTCACTGGTGTTACTGCAGCTCCTTCATCTATGACATGATCGCTGATCAGTGTTGCCAGTGATCCTTAATAAAATGTGATTGTGGAAGAAGATGTTCACAGGAAGCAGGAAATTCCATAGATGATGTATCGTTCCATTCTCACATTGCTATAATGAACTACCCAAGACTGGGTAATTTATAAAGAAAAGAGTTTTAATTGGCTCATGGTTCTGCAGGCTCTACAGGAAGCACTCGGGAAACTTTTAAACATCATAAAGGCAAAGGGAAAGCAGGCACATCCTACATGACTGCGGCAGGAGGAAGAGATCGAAGGAGGCAATGCTACACACTTTTAGACAACCAGATCGTGTGAGAACTGTATCTTGAAACAGTACTAAGGAGATGTTGCTACATCACTAGAAACTGACCCTACTGTCCAATCATCTCCCACCAAACCCCACTTCCAACATTAAACATTATAATCCAACCTGAGATTCGGGTGGAAACAGAGAACCAAACTATATCAAATAGAAAATAAGAGGCTGAGCACAGTGGCTCATGCTTATAATCCCAGCATTTAGGGAGGCCAATGTGGATGGACCACGAGGTCAGGAGTTTGAGGCTAGCCTGACCAACATAGTGAAACCTCATCTTTACTAAATACAAGAAATTAGCCAGGAATGGTGGCAGGTGCCTGTAATCCCCGCTGCTCTGGAAGCTGAGGCGGGAGGATTGCTTGAACCCGGGAGGGGAGGTGGATGTTGCGCTGCACTGAAATCATGCCACTGCACTCCAGCCTGGGCTATAGGAGCGAAACTCTGTGTCAAAAGAAAAGAAAAGAAAGAAAAGAAAAGAAAGGAAAGGAAAGGAAAGGAAAGGAAAGGAAAGGAAAGGAAAGGAAAGGAAAGGAAAGGAAAGGAAAGGAAAGAATAATAAGAATTTATGAACACAACGACAGGCAGGCTCTCTACTCGTGTAACTTTTGTATAGGTCACAAAGCAATTTTTATGACATTTGATTTGTTACTCAGTTCTTCCCTAAAATGCTTTGAGGAAGGTGGGTGGAGGACGACGTTCATGTCATAAATGAAGGAACCAAGAATCAGAGAAGGGCGGAGATGTATATAAGGTGTATTAGTCATGTTAAAAGAAAAACTTCAGCTGAATTAAATTTAAAGTTTAATTGAGTAATGAATGATTCACAAATCTGGGCAGCCCCCCAGAATCACAGCAGATTCAGAGAGACTCCAGGGACACCTCGTGGTCAGAACAAATTTACAGACAAAAAAAAAAACGTTGGTGACGTGCAGAAATCAGAAGTGAGGTACAGAAACAGCTGGATTGGTTACAGCTCAGTATTTGTCTTATTTCAACACTGTTTGAACAATTAGCAGTCTATGGTTGAAGTAAGGCTTCTGGGATTGGCCAACACTCAGCTGTTGGTACAGGTGTATACTCCCAAGTTAGGTTCTCAGTCTTGTCTTTCTGTTAAGCTGGGTTACAGGTCATGCTCAAGGACTTAAACATAGAGAGAGTCCTTCTCAGGAAATATTTAGTTTGCTTTAACAGTTATCTCAGGCTGCCATAACAAAATATCATAAGCCAGGTGGCTCAAACAACAAGAAATGTTCTTCTCAGTTTTTGAGTGTTGAAAATCTAAGATCCAAGTGCCCACAGATTCAGTTTCCTAGTAAGAGCGCTCTTCCTTGCCTGCAGACAACCATCTCCATCCTCATGTGAACGGAGCACCTGCTGTCACTTTCTCTTCTTATCAGGGCACTAACCCCATTCTGAGGGCCCTGTCTTCACGACTTCAACTAAATCTATCAATCTCCCAGAATTCCATCTCTAAATACAATCACCTTGTGGATATGGCTTCAATTATGAATTTTTGCGGGAAGGATAATTCAGTCTGTAATATAAGCCTTCAGCACCAGTGAATAGGAATCAAAGATAGGTAGGTAAGTTTATCCTGAAAGACCAAAACTTATTCCATTAGCCATCACCCTATTATCTCAAATGACTCATGAGATTGGGAGGTTATCAGCTAAATAACTCGCTCCTGGATACGTCTGACAGAAAGAGGACCTCGTGTGCACCCAATCTCACTCTTCACTCTGTTACCTCATACTATCTCCCTTAACCATCAAGCGGAGGGATAACAGCTGTTGGAACATGACTTTCCCCTTTGCCACCTATGATTGTCATTAAGTCTGTGCACCAGATGTGTCCAGGTTTCTGCTCCTTCTGGGCACATGACAGAATGAACTTCCCCTCCCTTTAATGTTGGGTATAGCCATGTGACTTGCTTTGGTTAATGAGATTTGAGCTGAAGTGGAGCTTGTCTCTTGCATGCAGAAGTCTTAAAAATGAGTGTGTGAATGGAATTATTTCTCCTGATACAGGGATAGTAGAGGCCTTCAGGCCCAGCTTTATACTCACCCTCACCCCCACCATCTCATTCTAAACATGGAGCTTGATGAGAAATACATATGAGTCATGTAAGCCCTCTGAGATGTGGGCTGGTGCAATACCACTGAGAGAACCACTGAACTAGGTAAACCAGAAAGAGGCAGAGAGAACAGCTTGAGCATCTGCAGAAGGGAAGGTGTTGGGGTGGCTGGAAGCTGCCTAAAATTGCCAGAACATGGAGTGGGAGGTGGGGAACTCAGGCAATTATTGGTGTTGCAGGAAAAATTTATACTATACTTCTCACATTTCCCTCAAGAGCAAAAAACTTGTACTTCTTAGGAAGAAAAACAGGATTCATCTGCCACGTGACACTGGGACACAGAATTATACCACGGCAGCTCAGTTCTGGGTTCTCTTTCTTTCTATCATGCAGGGGTCAGGGCGGGTGTCTCTGCCTGTCACATGGCAAGTACTCTGCTTTCACTGGCTGACAGCAATGTCAGCTCTGCCTGAGACTGGGTGGAGGGAGTTGGGGGATTTGTCAAATATCTAAGAAACTGATATTAGAGAATAACAAAGCTGATGATAGATATCCATCTCTCTGACTTATTTTTTCAAGACTTGGGATAAAAAGGAAAGATCTTATGTGTCTACACTCCTTAATCTCATCAGTTAGCAAGAGGAGAGACCACCTGATGGGCCAGGCATGGAGGGAAAGATTACAGGCTGGATTTGGAAAATCAGCAAGAGGGCAGGAAAATGATTTCTACAACGATGTGTAGCTTGTTCAAAAGATGTTCTGAGGCAGGAGAATTGCCTGAACCCAGGAGGCGGAGGTTGCGGTGAGCCGAGATCGCACCATTGCACTCCAGCCTGGGTAACAAGAGCCAAACTCCAACTCAAAAGAAAAAAAAAAAAAAGATGCAAATTATGTTAGCATCATTGTGTTACTATAACTAATAGTAATAACTTATATTAGTAACAATGAAAATAATAATGCCATATTTTATTTAATAGCTTAATACTAGTATACAAAATCTAGTCAGCAGCACAGACTGATAGATAGTGTTGGGAAGATTGCCAGAATATCGCTAGATATTATGCATTAGCACAGTATTACAGACTTAGAGGAAACTGCAGCTGGCTTTAAAGTGCAGTGGGACCTATGCATAAATTCCAACACCAGAGGCTGGAGGCACCGAACGGAGGATAAAGGATGGAGGAGCTAATAATTTTCCACATCGCTCTTACCTTAATTTTTGGTGATTCCGGTATCCACATCAGTAGTGTATACCTGCCTTTTCATGAACTCCAGCTCTTTATTTACAACAAGACAATGTCATGGTCATACCCAAGCCCTATCATTATTTAACTTAACCATTTCCATAATCCCAATATTAAGCATCCCACTTTCTGACCACAGCCTCTATCCTTCCAGCTCCCTTGCTGTAATAACCAGTTCTAAAAGTGATCTCAACAGGTCTCAAAATCATTTACACACTCACTTTTATCCTTCACTCCTTTCATGTCCATACTTTGTGCTCATCCAAAATGAAGTAAATGGAGTATCTTGCATATTCTCCATTTCCTTTCTTCTTTATTCATTGTATTTACTCAAAAATGTAATTATTTTTATGCTTTAACAGCCATATTTTGAGAACCCAATGACATAATATTATGGGCTGTGTTTCTCCTGATATAATTATGCTACTTAATTTTAATCGCAACTTGAGGACAGTTGGAGGGAGGTGTTGACATTTCCTTGAGCTCCATGACAGCCTGAAATTGCATTTGCTTCTTTACTTGCTCTTTCTTCTTCCTCTCCCCATTGCAGCTTTCACCAACCTAAGATATGTGAGCTCTTGAAAAGCAGTGACAACTCCTTCTATGTTTACATCCCAGCAGCTAACAGATAGCCTGAAACATACTTAGTGTTTAGGTTTTCTTGGTTATGTCCTGGGTTCCAAAAAAGCAGGATTAAGTTCTGTAGATCTGATAAATACACAAAATTATCCTCCACTTATTTTCTATAAATTCTCAGAGTCATCTACCATAAAATTCCAGTAACAAAATGGACTTTGTAAATAATCTTGCACAACCATTTTATTTCACAAATTGGAACATGAGATACCATAGAAGAAACAGGAGAAAATGAAATATTTTACACATTACATCATTTTTCATTCTGATTAATTATGTATCTGTACTGTTGAAAATATAATATTTATACTAAAACAAGCTGATTTAATTTTGATAAAAGTATGCTGATCAAGTCAATTCCAAGTAGCATATCTGATTTCCAATTTTGGCCATCACTAATTCTGTATAATAATGAATTTACAACTTTGAAATTGTTTTACTCGTCTGTGAAATGAGAATGATGTTATTTGTATCCTCAGAAACTTATTGAGCTATGCTACACATTAAAAAGGTAAATGATTGAGAACAACTGGCTTGACTCATGTAGTCAACACATAACAGATCCTGTCTTCCATTATGTCATCCTCATTCACATTCTCCTTTCTCCTCTGTTTCTCATTCCCTCCCTTTGTCAGACTTGCCAGCTTTCCCTATGCTAACAAAAAGTCATTGTATATGATATATTGAGATTATAGGAGGAAAACAAAACCTCTAATAATCATGTCACATTCCAGCAAATTACTTATTAAACAAATGCTGAGATTCAAGCTCAGAAAGATGTTCAGCTTACAAATGCAAAGAAAGAAAATTTCATATTGAGGTCAATAAATTCTGCTTTACAAATGAAATTATGACTTTAAAATGCATTTAATATTTGCCATATTTCTTTTTATAGGACTCAGGTTCTGCCAAACAAAAATGAAGAATTCATTGACTTCCAATTTTGATTAAAAAAACAAAATATAAGAATATGTGTATAACAAAGATAAATGGCTGTTGCTATTCTTGAACTTGATCTTCAAAGAATGACAGCAACCGAGGGACTGCAGTAAGAACAGAAATGAATTGATGGCTCCCACTATCTTGTAGAGAGCTAAAGAAGCTATGTATCTGCATATGTCTATTTGCACACACAAACGTGCATGTGTTTAGTGGACTCTTTCTTGCTCTTTTTCCTCTTCATGGCATTGTCTAGCTGCACTATACATTTTCCAGTGATCTGTTGCTTAACTCGAATTTTGACACAGCTAGTTTTGCAAGATTCTCATCGGTCCCTAATTAACAATATGTTTTTCTCTTTGCTTTTTCTTCCCAGTATCTATTGCTCTTAAAGATACTATTAAGCAAAATAAGAAAAGAGTTTTGAAGTTGCTGCCAGGTATTGGTTTTCCAAAGCAATGTCTTCCTGGAAATTCTTAGTCCTTTTCTTTCTTTATCTTTATAGTTACATCCTTCAAGGCCGCTTTGTAAATTTCTTTTTTTGGAAGCTTCTTTCATAATCTTCCAACTGCTGTAGGCTTCATTTTATCTACTGAGATGGTTATTTCCTTAAGTGTTTCAATTTTGGTTGCAGAACTTAAATTACTGTGTAACTTGTCCTTGAATTATGAAGCTTTAGATACATGTTTGGCATGGAAACTTTTCCTTGAAGTCTTCCACTAATATTCAATTTGACTTTATCACCTCCTGTGTTAAGAAATTTCTTACAAAGGAGGACTCTATATTCACCTCCTGTGTAAAAATAATAACTCAATTATTTCTACTTCATAGTACCTTTCTCATTCCAGCTTGTAGTAAATGTTTGCATGTTTATTTTGCATTAAACTTTGAGAGGCAAGCCAAACCTTCAGACAGTAGCTTAGAGTGAAAAATGCAGCAAAACTACAACCAGCAAACTCAATTTTGAGTTTGGATTCAGACACTCATCATGACTCTGGACTCTCACACTTTATTAGGGCCTTATTTTCACTGTTAGAAAATGAAGGCATTTCTATTACTCTTGCTGTACCATGTTTCCTCACTAACACCTTCTGCCCTAGTGGAGAACAGTAAGGCTCTTAAGCGAAGCACATAACTTCTGACCTAGGAGATTTGTACATAATAAATCCTTCTTTTTGGAGCACCATTTCCAGAACATTCTTTCTAGAATGTTTCAAGAACATTCTTTCCCCTTGGCCTACTTATTATTTTTAATCACCACTAAAAAATCTCAATTCATGAAAAGCATTTCCTAACCCCCTTTACTTGGTTAATAAGCCCTTTTTTATAGGAATCTTAGCAGGCATAATTCTCTTTCATAGAACTTTTACAGTTTATGTGAACACTTGATTTACTTTTTCTTTTCAAAAATTACCTCATGTGTATTCAACATCATATCCTCAGAACCTAGCCCAATTCCAGGGACATAGTATTCACTCAGTAATTATTTATTAAGTGATTAGTTAAGAGTAAAATAAACAGTTCATACAACAACATATTATAAATTGGGCAAGTCCCTAAAATGTGAATTTGTGGTTATTCATTTTTGAATACCTTGCATTAAATAAAATTATATTTATCCAAGAAGTCATAGAAAATAAAATGCATATTTTCTATCCCCAAACTTTCTAATTGTAAGCTGTCTGGTAGCTTGAAATTGGTCTTTTCATTCATCCAAGTAACAGTTTGAGAATAGCCTCTATGTTAGAAACAATATTAGATTCTAGAGTCACAAAGAAGCTTATAAAAACAAATCTCCCTTCAAGATTTTCACAGTCTGGTGAGAGTAGTGTATTAGCTTGTTCTCACATTGCTAATAAAGACATACCCAGGATGGGGTAATTTGTGAAAGAAAGAGATTTAATGGACTCACAGTTCCACAGGGCTGAGGAGGCTCGCAGTCAGGGCAGAAAGTAAAGGGGAAGCAAGACACGTCTTACATGGCAGCAGGGAAGACAGAGTTTGTGCAGGAGAACTCTCATTTATAAAACCATCAAATTTCATGAGACTTATTCCCTACCATAAGAATAATGTAGGGAAAGCTGCCCCCATGAGTCATTTAGCTCTACCTGGCCCCACCCTTGACATGTGGGGATTATTACAATTCAAGGTGAGATTTTGGTGGGGACACAGCCAAACCATATTAGGAAGCAAATATATAAAGAAGTTAGGGTTATTATAGGAGCTGAGTTGAAGTTAAGATATGTAAGCAAATCTGGACTTGAAGAAAGAGGCGTGTCTCTTGTCTGTGTTAGTCAGGTATAACTTTAGAGAAAAGAGGGCTTGAAAACTAGTTTAAAATAAAAATCATTTTGATTTAACCAATATATATTTGGTGAAGAATAGCAGAAAGAGAGGTTGAACATACAGTTGTAGAGGTGAGGAAGGGCCGTATCCTGATAGATAACATGCTATTAAGGTGTTGTGGCTGGACACAGTGGCTCATGCCTATAATCCCAGCACTCTGGGATGCTGAGGTGGGTGGATCACCAGGGGTCGGGAGTTTGAGACCAGCCTGGCCAACATGGAGAAACCCTATCTCTACTAAAAATACAAAATTAGCCAGGCATGGTGGTACATGCCTGTAATCCCAGCTACTCAGGAGGCTGAAACAGGAGAATCACTTGAACCTGGAAGGTGGAGTTTGCAGTGAGCCAAGTTCATGCCATTACACTCCAGCCTGAGCAACAAGAGTAAAACTCTATTAAAAAATTGTGTCCATATATATGTTGAGCAACACGAAGAGTTACTAGAGGAGACTGGAGTGGGCTCTCTATATCTTCAGGTTCTGCATCTACAGATTTAACCATTACAGATCAGAAAAATCTGGTACAAACAGGTACATGAAAAGGCACTCAACATCACTGATTATCAGAGAAATGCCATTAAAAATTATAATAAAATAGCATCTTGCCTCAGTTAAAATGTCTTTTATCCAAAAGAGAGGCAATAATGGGTGATGATGAGGATGTAGAGAAAGAAAAAACTTCATACACTGTTGGTGGGAGTGTATACTAGTACAGCTGCTATGAAGGAGAGTTTGGAGGTTCCTCAAAATGCTAAAAATAGAGTTACCATATGATTCTGTAATCCCACTGATAGGTGTATACCCAAAAGAAAGGAAGTCAGTACACTGAAAAGATATCTACACTTCGATGTTTATTGGTTTGTTGCAGTAAAAACATTATGAATACAAATTTATAATCACTATTTGGAAGCAACTTAAGTGTCCATCAACAAAGAAATGGATAAAGAAACTGTGGTACACATACACAGTGGAGTATTATTCAGTCATTAAAAAAAGAATGAGATCCTGTCATTTGTAACAACATGGATGAAACTTGAGGATATGTTAAGTGAGATAAACCTGGCACAGAAAGATAAACTTCACATGGTCTCACTCTGTTGGAACTAACAATGAGTAACAGTCGTACTCATGGAAGTGGAGAATAGAATGATGATGGTTACTAGAGACTGGGAAGAATAGTGGGGTTGGTTGGGGGAAGCAAAATGAGGGTGATTAATGGGTACAAAAATATGATCAGGTAGAATGAATATTATCTAGTGTTTGATAGCACAGTAGGGTTACTATAGTCATCAACAAATTTCTTGTATATTTTAGGATAACTGAGGGGGTACAGTTGGAATGTTTATAACATAAAGAAATAACAAATGTCTGAGGCGATGGATACCATATTTACCTTGGTGTGATTATTACATGGTGTATGCTTGTATTAAAATATCTCATGTACCCAATAAATATATACACCTACTATATACCCAGAGAAATGAAAAATAAAACATTAAATGGAAAAAACAAAAAAAGTAAATCTTTAAAATTAAAAAAATAACCAAACAGCAATAAAAGTCATAAAAAATTTTAAACCATATGGTATAACAACGATTTACATAGAATTAACATTTTACTAGGTATTATAAGTGATCTAAGGATGATTTAAACTATGTGGGAGGATGTGCATAGTTATATGCAAATGCTAAATGGTTTTATAATATGGACTTGAGCATTGTGGATTTTTGTTTCTATAGGGTTTCTTGAAACTAATGTTCTTCAAATATTAAAGGATTACTGTAGATTTAATCAGGATGCTTTTGGCTACAAATAACTGAAGGTTTAATTGAGAATGGCTTTAATGAAAGAGAAATACATATTGTTTATTATAATAGGGAGTCCAAAGTTATTGAAGGCTCAAGAAATGATATAATTAGATCTCTGCCTCCATTCTCTGTGATTACCTTAGACCCATTGTTCTTAGCATCTTCATTTACTGAGGATGTTGTCTTTTATAATAGCAATATGGCTACCAGCAACAATTAAAGCAAAGCTCTTCCTGTTCATGTGAAAAAACACACAGACACAAAATATCTGGTTATCTGATTGAAACCTTTACTTTTATTGTTCCATCCTTGATTATATATTCATTCCTGAGTCCATACTCAGGACTAAAGGATAAGAATAGATGTATATGTGTAGATCTTATTTTGGAAATGCAAATGTAATTAACTTCTTGTGGGCATTCTTGATTAGATTAAGCTGGGGTCCCTGGTCACATTATTGGCCATAGCAATGGATTTGTGCTGCTTAGAATGATCTGAAATTGGGGAAGTTGTCTGCCTTCCCTGAGACATGTGGAACACAGAGGATAACAGAGAAATTTAAAAAATCATGATACTCTTAGGAATATGAAGAGATTGGTAGGCAGACAACTTACTCAGCAAATTAGTGGCAAAAGCACCTCCAATACTCACAGCCTCTAATTGTTTGGTGGAAAGTTGAATACAAAATCTGACCTTGCTAATGACTCAAACAACAAAAGAAGTCCTGTTTAAACTTAATGAAGAACAATTTTCTACTTCCTAACAAAATCCTCCTTACCTCATTCTTTGATACACAAATGATGATATGAAAGTGTTGTTTGGATGTGAATAATAAGCTGTACCTTAAAGATGTTGAGGCCGGGTGTGGTGGTGCACACCTGTAATCCCAGCACTTTGGGAGGCCAACGCAGGCAGATCACCTGAGGTCAGGAGTTGAATGCCAGCCTGGCCAACATGGTGAAACCCTGTCTTTACTAAATATACAAAAAAAATTAGCTGGGCATGGTAGAGCACACCTGTGAGCCCAGCTACTCGGGATGCTGAGGCAAGAGATTAACTTGAACCCAGGAGGCAGAGGTTGTGAGCCAAAATTGTGGCTCATGTGAGCCAAAACCATGCCAGTGCACTCCAGCCTAGGCGACAGAGCAAGACTTTGTCTCAAAAAATAAAAAAATTAAAATGTTGAGCTGCAAACTATAAGCAGCTGAGAAAGTAGGACTAGAGAACTTGTGCTGACATATAGATATAGATTTTATCTCCAAAATGTGGACTATCATTAAGTGGTTCCTGAGTGGAGGCAAAATATTATTAAATATTTAGAAGATAATATTAACAGAATGTAGATAACAAGTGTTGAGATTTAGATTGTGGGATAATCTAGTAAAAAATAAAAATAAAATGTAAGTAATGAAAACAGAAAGGATAAATACAAAACACTTCTAGCGCACATATGACATCTAGATATAGACAAGAAAAAGAAAAACCACACAGAATTTGAAAAAGACAAATATGAGGGTGAAGAAAGAGAATGTGAAAAAGAAGAATGTGAAGGTGAAGATGAAGACAAAAAGAACGAGAAAAAGAAAGAGAAAAGGAATTATCTCAGCAGAAAACACAAGTTTCTCTCAGAAAAGAAAAACTCAGAACAAGACAAATTTTTAACATCTTGTTCCATGATAAAATCAGGAGACTGAGACATATATAGCCCTTTTTGTGGCATGAGGCCAGTTTGAATTCATTTTCTCAAGCTTGCTAGAATATTTGCCTTGTTCACTAACTTTTTTTTCTATTTGCTAATGTTAATTTGTCCATTAGCAACTGTTTTCGCTATTTAGGACATGCAGCAAAAAAGAGCAAAGAAAGCAAGTGAAAATAATCTTTTTGACACTACAATTATATTGTCTGAAACTCTAGGGAGTCAAGGAGATGTGAGTGATCTTCAGCATCGTTCTATAGAAGCATTCAATAACACAGTGAAAGGGAATCACAGGGTCATATGCTCAGTGTACACTTAACTTTATAATAAATTGCCATTAATTTGGTGCAAAAATAATTGTGGTTTTTCATGTTACTTTTAGTGTCAAAAACTGCAATTATTCTTGTATCAACCTAATAGTTTCTCAGGGTAGCTGTATTACTAAGTTAACAAAAAGAAATATGTGAACGTTGCAATTCTTCTACATCTTCATCAGCACTTGTACTGCTGGCCTTATATTGTAGCCATTCTGGTAGATATACTGGAGTAATTCACTGTGGTCTCAAGTTGCATTTCCCTGATGACCAATAATGTTGACTGTTTTTTTTAATGTGATCGTTGGACATTAGTATATGCTTTGGTGCAGTGTTTATTTCTGTCTACTTTTTAGTTGGATTATGTGTCTTCCAATAATTGATTTGAAAGAGTTCTTTATTGCTGGTTTTGAATTTGTTTGTTAGCTATATGGATTGTATATGATTTTCTGTATTCTGCAGTTTTTCTTTTATTCCCTAACCATGACTATAGAAGGTATAGATTTTTAAATTTTGATTAAATACAGTTTACCAAGTGTATATGTTTTATGGTTTTACTTTTTCATTTACAGAATTGTTTCCCTTTGCAAAGTTGCAAAAATTTTCTCTTATGTTTGCATCTGGAAGTTTTCTCATAATTACATATTTTATCTTAGGTCTATAGTCAATTTTGAGGTGTTTTCTTTTCGCCTACAATTCCAGCACTTTGGGAGGCCAAAGTTGGAGGATCATTTGAGCCCAGGACTTTGAGATAAGCCTGGACAACACAGTGAGACCCTGTCTTTACAAAAAAATCAAAATATTAGCCTGCTGTGATGGCATATGTCTATGGTTCCACATTACCTGTGAGGCTGAGGTAGGAAGAGCACTTGAACCCAGGAGGTTGAGGGTGCAGTGAGCCCTCCAATCCACTGCACTCCAGCCTGGGCGACAGAGCTAGACACTATCTTACTTTTTTAAAATTGTTATTCTATATGTTGTGAGTTAAAAGCTTAAAATTTTCTTTCTCTGTACAAATATTTAGTTTCTAAACATTTATTTTAAAAAACCGATTCTTTCTGCTATTATCATTGCAATTTTGTCAAAATCAGTTGACAATGAATGTGTCTATTTCTGAAATTTCTGTTCTGTGCTCTTGATCTGTGTCCCTACCTTAACACCAGTACAGCACTATTCTTGTAATTAAGCTGTATATGATAAGTCTTGACACCAGAGTCTTCTAACTTCATTCTTCTTTTTCAAAATTTTACATGTCTATGTTCTTTGCATTTCTACACACATTTTAAAATCAGCGTGACCAATTTTATAGAACTCTTCGAAAAACTCGAGTAGTTTTGCATTGAATCTATATGAAAAATTGAGTAGTATTGACATTTCAATAACTTTGAGACTACTATTTCAAAACGTGATCTATTTTCCATGTGCTTCGGTTTTATTTACCTTCAGTGATGTTTTATAGTTTTGAGTTTCATGTCTTATGTATATTTTGTTAAATGTATCCCAAGTTTTCGATAATAGAAATTCTATTGTAAAGGGTTGTATTTTCCTTTTAATTCAGTTTTGTATATTTTATTGCCAGTATATAGAAATGCAGTGTTTTTAGTTTGACTTTGTATTCTGAAATCTTGCCACATTTACTTATTAGTGCTCACAACATTTTGTGTATATTCCTCAGGGGTTACTACGTACATAGTCATTCTTCCCACCAAGAAAACAAAACTGTTCTGGTATTTATCTATATCTGTCTGTCTGTCTACCTACCTATTTATCTATCATCTATCTACATTGTGGTGAGAACACTTAACAAAGATATACTATCTTAAAATTTATAATGTAAAATACATTGTTGCTCACCATATGCATAATATTATACAGGAGACCTCTAGAACCAAACTAAATTGTCTTTTATAATTTAAACTTTACACCTATTGAATGGCTATTTGACTCTTCTAAGTTTCCATTTTGTGTTTTTTCTTGCTTCATTGCATTTGCTAGGACTACAAGTATAATATTAAATAAAAATAGTAAAAGATGACTTTATATCTAGCTTACAATGTTATTGGGGAGAAGTTTAATGTCTTTCTTCATAGATTGTTATTTGTAGATTTTTTTTAATAAATACCCGTTATCAGGTTTAGAAAGTTTCATTTTATTTCTAGTTTACTGAGGGCTTTTATAATGGAGGGGTTTAAATGTTGTAAATGCTTTTTTCTGCATCTCTTGAGATTGCCATCTTATTTTGTCTTTTTGTTCTTTTTAAAGAGAAAGTCACATTGATTGATTTTCAAGTCAAATAAACCTTGCATTTCTATGAAAAACCCTTGCTATAGTTTGAATGTTCTTCCCCTTCAAATCTCATGTGGAAATTATATCCCTAGTGTTGAAGGTGGAGTATAATGGGAAAGGTTTTGTTCATGGGGCAGATTTTTCATAAACGGATTGATCTCTCCCCTTGATGGTGGTATGTGAGTGAGTTCTCATTCTAATTTCTCCCAAGATAGCTTGTTGTTATAAATCACCCGGCACCTCCCCTGCTCCTCTTGCTTTCTCTTTGGCCACATGAGGTCTGCACATCCTGGGTCTCCTTTGCCTTCTACCAGAGTAGAAGCAGACTGGAGCCCTAACTAGATACTCAGTCTTTCAGGTAGCAGAATTTTGAGCCAAAAAAGCCATTAAAAAAATTACACAGCCTCAGGTATTTCTTCATAAGAACACAAAACAGACTAAGACACTCTGTTGATCATGCGAAATTAGTTAAATTTGTTATACATTGCTAGGCTCAATGTGATAATGTTTGGGAAGAATTTTTTGATCTATGTTTATGACACATATTTGTTGACTTTTTTCTTGTAGTTTAAAAAATTTTTTCATACTACACAGATGTATCTTGTAGTTCCTTTTTTGATTTGGTTAAAAGCATAATAATGGGCTCACTAGATGATCTGGGATATGTCTCTCCCCATCTGTTCCATCTCTATTTTCTGAAAATGATGCATAAGGATGTATTATTTCTTTCTTAAGTGTTTTATGGAGTTATTCGGTGAAGCATTTTGTATCCAAAATCTGAATATATGAAAATGTTTTTAGTTAAAATTAATGCTAATAATCATAGAATTGTATATATTTTTCTATTTCGAGTCTCTTTAGTAATTTATATTTTATTATCCCTTTTATGCCTGTAGTTCTTTTAGTGATATCCTATTGATGCATCCTAAGATATTTGGAATATATTAATCAGGTAGATTCTGATAACATACATACATGAATGGCAAGTTAGAAACATAAGCATTTGGGAACAAATAGAAATGCATATGTGGTTTCTGAGCCAGAGGTTGGAAAATGATTAAAGTGGGTTAACCTCTAAAGGTTGGTCTGATAAGAGAAAGTATATTCTGAGACTGGCTCACAATATTTTTAGGAAGTTTCATCATAGTTGGAGTCATAGCAGAGTGTATCAGTTACCTATTGCCATGCTAATGTTAGGTAACAAGCATCCAGAGAATCTCAGAAGTTCAAAAACATTTTTTGTGGATCTACATGTTGGCTGGAGGTCACTGATTCAGGTTGTACTCCACTGAGCTAAATGGAAAAAAAAAATGGTCTGGTCAGTCTTTATCATTTGTTTCCTTGTACCAGGAAGCATGGATGTATTCTTACAGTTATTGGAGAAATCCTAGGGGCCCCATTTGGGTACATGTCTATTAAGATACCACTGGGAAAAGTAAGTCACATGCTCAAACTCATTATCAATGGATAGAAAAATATGCTATGCCCCTTTTGTGGGAGAAGATGGAAAATGAGTATTAAAAGCTATATAAAGGAAGAGGTAATGAATTAGGGACAGTAATGCCATGAGATTGGTGTCAAAGGAGGAAAGAGGAAACCCACCAGAGGGAGGGAGGAGAAAATCCACCAGAGAATGGTGTCACAGGAAGGAGGAGCCACAATTCCACTCTCACAAGTTCTTTGTTTCCAATAGTGCATGAATGGGCCTGAAAGCACCCCTATATTCTCAATGGATGTAAGAAAGAAGCTTTGTCGATCAAGGAAGTTTGGTAGAAAAATTGGATGTGGGTTTGAACCAAGGACAGAAGAGGAAAGGCATTCTGATTTTACAGAATGCTTAAGGGCACTTACTCATCTTGCAGCATCCACAGTACCCTAAAGAGCTAAGGTGGCCTGTACATAGTGTTCCAAAGATTTCGACAATATTGCCAACCTGTTGGAGGCCATTTTCCCACTTCCTGAGGATGTGATACTTATTATATTGCAAGAGGGAAAGCTATCTTACTAATAATGTAACATAAACTGAGAGGTATTACATCAGTAAATGACAGAGTTGGAATTTGAACCCAGATTTTCTTGATATTGTTGGCATTTTCATATCTTTGCATCATGATTTTTTGATATTCATCTGTAAAGTGGAATATTTTACTACATATATTATTTCCTGTGCTTGTGTTATATACTTTTAACCTAATGAAAAGACTGATTTATCTTTGGGAAGTCTTACTTGACACATACAAATAGAACAGACAAGAAATCACTTCTTTGTGGTATAAAGGGCATATGCTCCTCTTTTTGCATCAGTGGCTCGGGTATGTCATTATTTATGCAACTAATGCTTTTAATAGAGTTCAATTTCTTTGAAAACAGTGGTGGTTGCATATTTATTTTTATATAATAAAGACATAAAATGAGGACTTGAATATGGTAGGAAATAAAGAATAAATATGTAGCTTTGTAGGTAGATAAGCAGGTAGGTAGAGAGATAAACTTATTAAATGATTTGTAATATTCATTCCATTTGTAGTTATGATATTTACTCCATTGGAAAATGAATATTAGTGACTCCTCCCTTAGATTCAACTAGCATTGTTGCAAATAGACAAGCTGTCTTCAGAAGCTTCTGCATCTGCCCTAAAATTAAAAAAAAAATACTAAAAATTCTTACATGGCAGTTCTCACAAGATTGGAATCCAATTTCATCGTCTTAAGAGGCTAAAATAACCTGTGGATGAAATTCTAGAGGCAAACTAGAAGAAACGTAGTTATAGAAGCAGGCTCAACAAAAATAGAAAGGACACACATACAGACACGCACGCACACGCGCACACACACACACATATACCCTTCCCCTGTGGACAATATTCTAACCAACAAATTTCTGATATAACTGACAGAATAACACTTTGAGGCAGGTATCATTCAGAGAAGTGGCATATAGTTGAAAAAGAAATACATTTTCTTCTAGTAGAACTGTAGTAATCCCAGTGACTGAGGTCATGGTTGCTACAAAGCAGAGAGAGATTATTTTCCTGCAGTCCAGTGGAACAACCAGGAACTACTGTTCAGGGAGATAGTTGCTGCAGAAATGCAATCTGGGGAGCCAGTCAGTAGGTGAATGTAATCTTCCTCAAAGGGAGGAAGAAAATTATCCCTTTCCCTTTGTGAGTGGCTCAACATTTGGTTAATGATGCTGGGGTGCTGGTTAAGTGCGAGTGTTGAGTAAAGGGAAGGAATTCGACAGCTGCTTTTCCCTATGATGAAGAATGGGTTTGTTTTTTGTTTGTTTCATATTACTTTCCAACATGTGCTCATACATATTTTTATGGATTTGGTTGCTATCTGTACATCCCATGGGAGCCCCATACCTTTTGTGTGTACTCGGCATTACTCATAGCTGTTCCCTTGTTTAAGCTAATGGAAATAGAAACTTAAAAATGACAAAGCTGAATGCATTCTTAAGGACCTGTGGTGCCAGCCTCATCAAATCACACTATTCCATTTTATAGAGAAGAAAAATGAGGACTATGGAGTATAACAAATAGTTTAGGTTGCATGCTGAGTAAAACGAAAGGATAAGAACTCATTTTGCTGTCTTTAGCTATTTCTTCTATCACTTTACTTGCACTCCTACCTTTACCCCACGTTATATCCCACACACCTCTGCCATTGTTGAGGAGAGCTGTACTGCCGTTAATGTGATAGTTCACATTGATCAGAGCACTTGACACCTAACAAGCTCTCAATAAATGTGAAATAATGTTTTTAAAGCCATACATATTATTTATTAACATGCAAGCCATTTTCCTATCTTTTGCAAGTTTTTAATTTTTAGTTATTTTGGCAGTGATATGCCCATCAGTCTTTGATAGCTAACTCTCTGTGTAAGTTTCCTAGGGATGCCACAAAAAATTAGTGCAGACTTGGTGTGTTAAACAGCAGACAGTTATTTTCTCACAATTCTGAAAGTGAGAAGTCTAAAGACCAAGGTGTCATCAAAGTTGGTGTCTTTGAGGGCTTTCTCCTTAGATGGCAGAGGTCCATCTTCTCACTGCACCTTCTTCACATGATCTCTCTTCTGTATGTCTGTGTTCCTCCCCTTCTTAAACAAACATCAGTTACATTGAATTAGGGCCCACCCTATTGACCTCATTTCAAATGAATTGCCTTTTGAAAGAGCCTGCTTTCAAACACCATAATATTCCAAGGTACTGGGAGTTAAGACTTCAACATATGAACTTTATGGGGACATAAGTTAGTCTGTTTCACTCACTAAAAAAACAGAAAAGAAAGAAAAGAAAAGAAAGCTAAGATTCATTGCACTTATTGATTTCAATGGTGGTAAATACTACTTAAAGACAATTTCAAGTCACCAATATGACATATCTAAACACAGCCTCAGCAAGAGATGTGCACATTTGACTTTTCTGAGCCAGTAAAAGCTCATTCGAGAACCACTGCTATTCAATCATTTTGCCTTCTGACTGATATTCCACTGTTCTAAAAGCATCCTTTTTTTTTTTTACCTGAATCACATTTTCAAGTTCTGTATGAACTTAGAAAGGCATCACTCTAGGGGGTCCCGGTGAAGGTCAGGAGTTCTGGAAACGGTCCTGAGTTGAAAAGTGAAGCTAATTTAAGGGACCTCAGGTAATAGTTCCATAATCATAATGAAAATTGCGATCATTGTGAAGAATTTATGTTGAGCCAAGAAGACACAGTAGGCGGGAAAGAGTATGTGGTCTGAAGGGCCAGGTCATGTGTCAAATGTTAATATCTCCTTCATTTATGGAACATTCTCTCTTTTTCTGTTTGCTTTTATTTGCTTGTTTATTTATTTATTTGGTAGCTTCTATACCAACATTCTCTGCTGCTTACTCTTTTTACTCTTAAAATTCTGATTGGAACTTCAGGTAACTTTAAATGTTTCAGTTTAAATGCCTAATACTTAGGCAGGACCACAATTCTTGTTCATCCAAACCATCATGTAGAATGCCATTCATGCTCCAATAGTTATACCTGTAGTCCTAAGCTCTCTTCTGTACTTAAAACAATATCTATATTTAAATGTCTCATTGCCATTTCCAACTACATACCTGATACGGTTTTGCCATGTCCCCACCAAAATTTCAAATTGAATTGTATCTCCCATAATTCCCATGTGTCCTGGAAGGGACCCAACAGGAGGTAATTCAATCATAGTGGCCGGTCTTTTTCCTGCTATTCTCATAATAGTGAATATGTCTCACAAGATTTAATGGGTTTATCAGGGGTTTCCGCTTTTGTTTCTTCCTCATTTTTCCTTGCCGCCACCATATAAGAAGTGCCTTTCACCTTCTGCCATAATTTTGAGGCCTTCCCAGCCATGTGAAACTGTAAGTCAAGTTAAACTTCTTTTTTTCTCAGTCTCAGGTGTGTCTTTATCAGCAGCATGAAAACAGACTAATACAAAGCTGTCGAAAATATGCACAAGATTTATGTATAACTCCTCTGCAGATGCAGTTTGTCACAGAAAATAATTTTTTTGTTTTGTTTTGTTTTTTGAGATGGAGTTTTGCTCTTGTTACCCAGACTGGAGTGCAATGGTGTGATCTCGGCTCACCACAACCTCAGCCTCCTGGGTTCAGGCAATTCTCCTGCCTCAGCCTCCCGAGTAGCTGGGATTACAGGCATGTGCCACCATGCCCAGCTATTTTTTTTTTAATATTTTTAGTAGAGACGGGGTTTCACCATGTTGACCAGGATGGTCTCGATCTCTTGACCTCGTGATCCACCTGCCTCGGCCTCCCAAAGTGCTGGGATTACAGGCTTGAGCCACCACGCCTGGCCAGAAAATGATTTCATCATATCTCTAATTACCCAATGGAGATAGAACAATTGAAACTACCTGATTGGAAGAAAGACAACAATAATTTGAGGGAAAAAAAAGCAGAACCTGAGTTATGTGAGATAATACCAAAGTCTAAACTTTGTCCAGTAGAAGAAAATATTTTCTGATTGGGTTTTCAGTGCATGCCAGTGAAATGCATGTGATAACCATAACATTAAAAAACAAGATAAAGGCACCTAGATGGTGGTAAGTTTTCTATTTGGAACAATTAAGTATTGATTATAAGTAAACTGTAAAAAATTAAATATATAATATAAACAATAGAAAACTCACTGAAAATTTTATTCCATGATAGAGTAAAATATTAATAGATGAATTAAAATATAACACTAATAATTATTGAAAGCATTTATAAGAAGGCAGAAAAGGAGAAACTGAGGATTTAAAATCAGAGGGAATCAACGGAAGGCAAATAGTAAAATGACAGGCAAGAATGCAAACGTGTAGATACCTTCATTAAATGTAAACAAACACTTCAATTAAAATTTAGACATTTTCAGAAAAAAAAACTTAACAACAAAAACAAACAAAAGACACAAGACTAGAAGATATGCTTTCCAAAACCATATATGTTTTCATATATGATTGTGCTGGTTAAAAGTAAAAGATCGAAAACAATATACGGTGTAAACACTAATCAAAAGAAATCTGGAAAGCTTCAATTAAGTCTATATTGAGTCTACATCAGACAATATAGACTTCAGAGAAAGAAAAATTACTAGAAACAAAGATAAATGTTATACAGTGATTGAACAGTCAATTCACTGAGAACATATAACAATGCTAATTGTAGATTCACCTAACAATAGAGCATCAAAATATGTAAAAAATGCCAACTGATTATGCTGAAAGAAAAACATAAAATTTCTAGTTATACTTAGAGGTTTCAGCATATCTGTCTCAATAATTAATAGAAAAATTTTATGTAGATGTAAAATCAGTAAGTATGTAGAAAATGGCACAAAACCATCAAAAACTGGATTTAGGGAATATTTATAAGTCATTCCACTAAAAATAGCAAAATATTCTCATAAAATGTATGTGGAATATTTACAAAGATAGACCATATTCAAAGTCATAAAAGAAAACTAATTAAAACAATAAATGTATTTTTTCTCATCATAGCAAACCTTAATACAAATCAATAACAGAAAGTTAATTATAAAATCTCTATAATATGGTTTGACTCAACACCCCCAACCAAATTTCTCATGTTGAAATCCCCAGTTGTAATCACTGCTGTTGAGAGAGGGACTTGGTGGTGGTGGCTGGATCATGGGACAGATTTCCCCCTGGCTTTTCTCATGATAGTGATTGAATTCTCACAAGATCTGGTTGTTTGAAAGTGTGTAGCACTTTCCTCTTAGCTCTTTCCCTCTCTCCTGCTGCCATGTGAAAACATGCTGTTTCCCTTTCACCAATATTGTAAGTTTCCTGAGGCCTCCCCAGCCATGCCTCCTGTATAGCCTGTTGAACTGTGACCCAGTTAAATATCTTTTTTCTGTAAGTGACCCCATCTCGTATAGTTTTTTATAGCAGTGCGAGGATGGACTAATACACTCTAGAAACATGGAAATTAAATAATGCATTCTAAGTAATTTATAATTAAAACTAAAATATTTTGCATGTGGGAGACACCCTTCTATAGAAGTAAACTGCATTGCTGAGAAAAGAAAAAAGAAAAACAAGAAAGAAAAAGAAAACCCTAAAATGTTCATAAATTAAACTTCATTGAAGTAAAAAAATCTTTGCCTCATGAAAAACATGGTTAAGAGAATGAAAACACAAGCTACTGAGAGAATATTTGCAAATCAACTACACAACAATTGATTTATATCCAGAATTTATTTAAAAAATGCTCAAAACTCAACAAACAAACCACTCATTGAAAATAAAAATTAGCAAAATATTTAGATATTCATATTACCTAGGAAGACACAGAAATGACAAATATGCACAGGAAAATATGCTATCTTCAGTAGACGTCAGGGAAATGCAATGAAAAAATAAATAAAATACCACTGCATTCCTATAAGAATCACAAACAAAATTACAACTAAAAATTAAAATCACAATGTCAATTGCTGGCAAAGATGTGAAGCAGCTAGAGCTCATATTGAAACACTTCAATTGAAATTCAGACATATTCAGAAAAAAAAATTAAAACCCAAAGAAAAGTCATAAGACTAGAGGACATGCTGTCTGAAGAAACTCACTTTCTATATTATTGTGTGTGCAGGTATGTCACTGGTAGGAATGTAAAATCATAGAGTCACTTTGCAAAATAGTTTGACAGTTTCTTATAAACATTAGCATATAGTTTCAGTACAGCAATTCCACTTCTACGTATTTACTTAAAATAAATAAAAGGTTATGTTTACACAAAATCTTCTACAAAATGTTATAGCGGCTATATTCTTAATCGCCAAAACTGTAAACAACCCAAATGTCTTTTGATGAGAGAATGGATAAACAAATTATGGTAGGCCTATACAATTTAATTCTAAATAATGATAAAATGGAACAAGTTATTGATTTATAGATGAATCTCAAAGATACATTACAAAGTTAAATTAATCAGACTCAGTGATTACATACATATGTTACATGCTGTCATTACGTTTAAATGACAGTGTTTTTCAGGGGTTAGGGTTTCCAATGGGCATGATGTGGGAGGATTTGCAGTAACAGACACAGCATGATGTAATTTATTGGGGTGATTGAACTGTTCCGTATCCTCATTGCAGTTGTGTTTACACAAATTTATAAACATTTTCTAATTCATATAACTGTACCACAAAATGCCAATTTTACTTTGTGTAAATTTTGTGAGTAATGATAAATCTAATTTAAATGGGTATAAAAGAAAGCAAAAAATGGAGAGCTGAGTTGAATTGTATAGGTGGAGGAGAGAGAGTAGATTCGGATACTTTCTTTGGGTATGCATAAGACATACCCATAGAGATCTATAGCAACGTATTAAATACAAAAATTGTCAGCTTTTGGGATGATTCTGATCTATCCATGCAGATTTGTGAGTAATGAAATAAGCATGGCCAGAGCATGAATGGTGTCTCCCTGGAAGAATTTGTAGACTTCTAAGAAAATGTATTCAAAGAGAAATACCAATATTTAAGAATTGTGGAGGGGTTGTATATATCAGAAACATATAATCAAGCAAACAAGATAAAAAGGCAGAGCTCAGTATAAAAGGCAGTATGTTCCAAGATGATACGCCTGCATCAAATACAGCAAGTTGAAAAATAATTTACCTGCTGATATTTGTGATTATCCCTGAAATTTCAATATCACAACAATTCACAGTAATTTCTGTCAAGGGTAGAATGGTGGTTTGATCATTCTGTAAAGTCCCAGGGTGTCTCAAATCTAGCCAGTGTGCCAAAGCAGCATATTGGAATATTAGGGAGAACGGAAGAGCACAAAGCTTGCATTTTCTATATGCTCTCACATTTTTCTGTTATACTTTACCTTTCAGACAATAAATATACAGTTTTGCAGTACTATAGAAATACATTTCAGTTAGCTTCCCAAAAGGGTTTATGTTTAAGCCAAGATAGAGAAATTTCATGAATTTCTAATTGGTACATACACTCTTAAATTAGTGAAAATTCTTTGATTTACAAAATGTTCTTCCAGTAGGATGACGTTAACATTTCATTGAACTTTTACTGTGTGACTGTCCCTTATATATAGACATCATTCATTTACTCAGCCAATCATTTATTCAGTAACCATTCAGTAATCATGCACTAAGCTCCTCATAGGAGCTGAAGAAGCCATGAGGAATGAGAACAAAATAGATTTTAAATTAAAGTTATTTTGTTTTGCAGCCAAAATGGACTATTTATGACCCATGACGGTAGTCACTACAAGCCTAGTCACTTCTGTACGTTGGGCTCCTCAGGAAACCAGTGCTGTAGTTCTCATGCTTAAAGTGTAAGAAGGAATGTTGTAGAAAAACATGATTTGACAGAGGGAGAGGTTGATCTAGAAAAGTCATGACAATGACCTCAGTTGATTCCACAGGGAGCTTTGGAGCTGGATGTCCCTTAAGAACTGTTTTTCGTTGAGACAATGAAACCAGGCTTGGGCACCCCTGCATGACCCAGTCATTTAAGGTGGGTGGCTCCTTCACCCCTACAAGGGGCCATAACTTGGGCAGGGCAACTCTCTTTGGCTCCAGGCAATTGTCTTCCAATGCTCTGAGCAGGTGCGATAAGGAGTATTTCAATTCTGAATCAGAGAACAGTGTTACAGTATTCACTGTTGGCACCAGTGTTATGAATGCCTTGCACACATGGGTACTTAAATATTGGTAAGTATATAATCTCTGCAACAAAATCTCACTGTTGAGAAAGAAAGAGATACAGAAAGAGAGAGAAAGAGAGAGAGAGAGAGAGACAAGTTGTGTGCAAAATGCTGTAGTGAATGTTTGCACAAATCACTATCTTATGTAATTCTCATGAATCCTTAAGGGATAGAGTTTTGACATTTAGCAAATTAAAATTCAAGACACCCAGTTAAAATTTAAATTTTAGATAAGCAATGAATAGTTTTTACTCTAAATGTTTAATGCAGTATTTGGAATGTGTGTGTATGTATGTACTTACTCTGTGTATATATATGTATAAAACGCAGGCATATGTCATATTTTATGGATACTATTTATACTAATACATTATTCACTGTTTACCTGAAATTGACATTTAATTTAGCATTCTCTATTTTTTCTGGCAAATCTAAGATAGATTACTGAGGTTCTCAGTATTAAAAATTTTGTTTTAAGTAGTGATACCAAAAGTTACCAATAGTGTGAGGCATTAAACTAGCCCTGTTTAACCATTAGGATTATTATTAGTCTGTGATCTTCAGTTTCTTTAGCATACTTCTGTGTTTCCTGAATTTCAGCTAGCTAGAAGCCTTTTAATAGTTTCCCCAGGTTCTGCCACTGGGACAAATTGATGGGAAGATTGAGGGCAGAAAGAGGAGGCTGTTTCTCCCAGCTTCTAGTTGTGCCTTTGCCATCAGTAGCAACAGCCAGAGGCAGCTCCGGGCTCTGGCAGCAACTTTGGCATCAGCCCCAGCATCACTGTTAGTGATTTCAGCAGCAGCCATATCCCTGTGGGTTCCTGGGACTCTGTTCAGCAGGAGTGTTTTGGTACCAGCAGCGGCAACAGCAGCAGAAGTATCACTGGCAGATTGGCTCAAGCATGGGTTCACAGACTCCAGCAACAGAGATTCAGAGATGGGACTTTGGGATTGGTTATTTGACCAGATTGGGAAGCCTAGAGTTACTTTGAAATGCAGTAAGTAGCAATAATGGAGGTAAAAGATGATGCTTGCTTAAAATTAGAAGAAAATGAGTCACAGCAAAAGCTCTGTGACAACCTCTGCCAAAGATGTTTATACAAGACGCGCCATTACTGATGTCTCCTGGGAAGGCACCAGGGAACAGCAAACAATAGCATTAGCAGTCACTTCTGTCTTTCTTAGATTCTAGTGCAGGTCTGTTCTTGCAAGTTTAAGTTGTATCATCTCTCACACTTTATTCTCCCTTGAACTGTATTTACACCAATGGCAATCACTCCCAGGGCAGCACCTGTCTCTGTGGTTCTAAAATTTGTGAGTGCTGGCTGCACAGGCCCACTTGATTACTTGGGCACCAGTTCTATTCCTCATATATTGGTATCTTTCCAATTTTCTCTAATGTGTTTGGAATCCTGAATCTTTGGAGTTAAGAAATCTCAGATGAGAAATGATAACTTTACCTAGCCTCAGATCAGGAATTCTGAGTTTGCAAATCTTGACTATGCTATAAACTGTTTTGAGTAAGATATGAGAACCTTGACATTCTCATTTATAGACAAATCATGAAAAACCTAATATAATTTCATTAATTCTTCATGAGTATTTGGTGAAATAAAATAAGTAATAGTTGTATAGCTTAATTCTTGGAAAATAATGTAGTCTCAACAAATATTATTTGAGTAATTTTTAAGTAAAAGTCCTGTCTTAGATGACCTGATGCTAAAAGAAATATTAGCAACATCATCAGTAAGTATGAGAATTTAAGAAGACAATAAATATAAACATGCTCTTGAAGTTATTTAATTGTAATTATTGTTATGCTTTATTATTGATTTG